>NC_056726.1:1383968448-1384110948 GCF_019279795.1 Protopterus annectens
TAGTCTACTGCTCTGAAAAATAAATAACTTGTTTCTCTTTTTTTTCTTCCTTAAATTTTCATAAAAAGGGTTCATGCTTAATGTTATGATCTCCATGGCAGTGTGCACTTGTCAGAGTTACACCTGGAGATTATTCACTTCAATAAATTGTGGGTGTAGGCTAAGTTAAATAGCATGCACTTGTAAAACACAAAAACAGGCTACCAGTTATTTTATACACACCCTGACATGCTGGATGATACATATTTCTTGAGGAAGAAGCCCAACTGCTTTGCCAGGTACAGGATGGGATGTATATAATACCCAGATGTGGAATACAGCAAATCTTTGTTTTATATTGCATACTTGCTGGGGAGTGTTTTCTTACCATAACAAGTATGTTAAAGTCATAGTAATGCATAGTATTTGCAGATTAATGAGAATACCAGTATCATATGCAACTATTTTTCAGGAAACAGGGAAATTTACCAACATTTTGGTTTGCAGTGAATGGCCTAAAAGACCGGTTAATCCCAAAGCCAACAGTGGGAAGTCCCGAGTTGACAACACTGAAAGTGGGCATGTGTGCATGTGCGCGCGTGCATGTGTGTGTGTGTGTGTGTGTGTGTGTGTGTGTGTGTGTGTGTGTGTGTGTGTGTGTGTGTGTGTGTGTGTGTGTGTGTGTGTGTGTGTGTGTGTGTGTGTGTGTGTGTGTGGTAAATCTCACAGAGGATGCAGCTGCTCTGGAACAGACTTTCCATCCGCATAAAACAAAGTTCATCTCTGTCCATATTCAAGCACAACTTGGATCCATGGATGGGAAACAGAAAATTTACCACAAGACTGCTACCTGTACCGTTAATGGACAGAAGCAACTAGTTAATCCTGTATCCCATGCATTGATCCCCTCAAATTATCGGGTCTATATTAGATGAACGAAAGTTCATCTTAGCGAATGCTCACATGAGCGAATATTGTGGAACTCCAAATTGCAATTGTGAGATTGCGGTACAGTGAGGATGGGAATATTTGCCCTTTCCTCACTGTAGTGCGATCCTGGAGTTGGAATATATATTTAGGGGGGCACAGCCCCCCACAAGTGCAGTTTCAAGTACCTGAATATTCGCTCATGTGAGCGTTCGCTAAGATGAACTTTCGTTCATCTAAAATAAACCCAAATTATCTATGGTATGATCCACGTTATCCTCATTTAGGGGTAACATATAATTCTCAACCATGGCATGGGTAAGGTCAATCAATAAGCAAGTGTGATAGGTTAATTGGAGCACAAACAGGGAAAATGGCTTGGTTTAAAATGGCTCGCAAGGGCAGCTAGCCTAGTACTTACCTGTGAACCTATGAGCCTAAGAACTCATTAATAGGTTCATAGATTCATACTAGGCTAACTGCCCTAGGGCATTTGTAAGCCTAGCCAGAGTGTGTTTGGCTTTTGCCACCCATTTTAAATGAGTTTTGCTATGCCCTTTTTCAAGGTTAGTTTACTGTGCCTCTGTCTAACAGTGACACAGAAGTGATACCCGGGGTAAACCTACGATCTCCCATCCACTTGTCAAGATTCCTCTTGAAGAGAGTCAGTGAGGGACTCTGCCTAACTTGGATTGGGATTCTATTCCAGAGTGAAGGGAGCCTCTGGGTTATGAATCTGTCCCTCCTGCATGTCCTATTTATTTCTGTGCTGAGGTTCAAGTCCCTCGAGCGTGTAGCTCGAAGGGATTTGGATTTTCTGAGGTGAAGCATGTCCATCAATTCCGGGTTGGACATGGCCTTATACGTCAGGCACAGATCGCCTCTAAGTAGGCAGTATGCAACTGAGTAGAGCTGGAGTTTCTTTAACCGAGCAGCATATGGCATCTGTTTGAACCCTTTGATCCTCTTGGTGAGGTACTTTTGGGGTCTTTCTAGTTGCTGCAGGTGTCGGGTAAGGTACATCCTGAAATGGGCATTGCACTCAGTTATGGGCCTGATGAGGGATGAGTAAAGAGGCACGATGACCTTCCTTGATCTAGATGTGAATCCCTTCATGATAAGGTGGGCTATATAAAATGTTTTTCTAACCGCTTTGGCCACGTGGTTGTCAAATGAGAGATTGCTATCAACTTGGGTCCCCAGGTCCCTAATTACTTCTTCCATACTTAATGAGTTACCACCTATGTGGTAATTTGTGGGCACTTTGTTTTTGCCAAAGGGGATGACTATACACTTTTTGGCATTGAGCTTGAGGTCATGGCTCTGGCACCAGTTGTCTGTTTCTATGAGGCCCTTTTGGAGGATGCTTGTGTCAGCTGGAGAGTCGATTATGGTGCCCAGTTTGCAGAGAGGAATGCAGAACAGCTGTCCCTGAAGGAATAGAGAAAATTGTTAATATGCAAATAGTGGGAGTTAATGAAGATAGTTTGAACAACTCCAAACTTCATAGGCACTTCCCTCCCCTTTAGCCCATGTTAGCAAACACCTGGAATCATGAGTTTGCACTTTCCAGCTGTCTCTGTATCCATTGTGGTTGAAAAGGGTATCCAAAGACAATTTAACCATTTTCTCATGTTTACTGTCCACCACCTATTACTTAAGCAAGCTATCAGTCTATGAGAGATGTAGTTATACAATGTTAATGGAGACAAAGGTTGTTAGTAACACACAACACCACTCTATACATTTCACATAAAATATAGACCAAACACACAGACCTACTTATGCTGTGTCTCTCAAAAGTAACTTCCCAAAACCAGAATGGCCTTCAAACTGTGATCTAAGAAACCCATACCTTGAACAACATCACAAAACTCAACTCAGGCAGCACCCACCAAGAAACATGCATCTAAGGCTTTCAAGTGTCTCAAAATCAAAAGTCCATAAGGCAAAACAATACATAATCCAACATCCTTATCATATGTGACTCCATAGTGAGAAACACTGATGCACCCTGAGTAAGGAGAAGATTACAATTGGTTGCTTATCTGGTGCCACATCATACACACACAGTTAAGGCCCATACACACACAGTCAAGGCCTTGCACCACAAGTACAAATATGACATAGTTGTAGCGCATGTGGGAGTAAACGACTTGAGGCATACTTCTCTAGACTATATGAAGAGAATATGTGAACAAGACAGGTATGAACCTAGCCTTGAGCAGCATTTTACCATCACCAAGAATGATGCTACAATACAAACAAAAGATTACTGACTTAAGTAATTGGATTAGTTTCTGGTGTCATTTAAGGGGGGGGGGTCCAATATGTATCCACCGGGAAGATGGTTGACAATACTGAGTACTTTCCCCTCCATGGCATACACCTGTTTCCAGAAGGCTTGTGAATATTGTCTAAAATCTTGACTATCCCATAGTGTCTTTGTCAGGCAATATCTGTCTTTAAAAGCTTCTGACTTAACAAAACAAAATGTGAATAATATAAAGGTATTGCTGCTCAATGCTAGAAACCTCAACAAAAACTCACTCACTACAGGCACTGCTTACCCTGGAATGTATTGATATATGCATTGGTACAGAGACCTGGCTTTAGACAATGGAGAACACTCCATCAGTGTAGGGTTTTAACACCTACCATGTGTTCATGCCCACCACATTATATGAATGCACAAAAGATGGGAGTGTCTCTATATTCGTAAAACAAAATAGGTCCATAGGTTCATAGGTAGGTACTAGGCTATCTGCCCATGGGCATTTATAAGCCTAGCCAGACTGTGTCAGCTTTCGCCACCCCATTAATTAATTAACTGATCCTCTGTCAAGGAGAACCAATGAAGTGATGTCAGGGATGTATTTTCTGTTACCCATCCACTCGTCAAGGTTTCTCTTGAAGAGTGTTAGTGAGGGGCTCTGCCTAATGTAGTTTGGAATTTTGTTCCAAATCATGGGGAGTCTCTGTAACAGGAACCTGTCCCTCCAGCATGTTCTATTTATTGTTGTGGTGAGGTTTAGCTCACTAGAGCATGTGACTCGCAGTGACTTGGATTTCTTTAGGTGTAGCATGTCCATCAATTCTGAGTTGGACATGGCTTTGTAAGCCAGGCAGAGACCACCTCTGAGTAAGCGATATGCCACTGAGTACAGCCAGAGTTTTTTCAGTCGGGCTGCATAGGACATATGTTTGAAGCCAGTAATCCTCTTGGTGAGGTACTTTTGTGGTCTCTTCAGCTGTTGGAATTGTCTTGTGAGGTACATCCCAAATGGGGCATTGTACTCTATGATGAATGAGTCTGATGAGTGACAAGCAGAGGGGCACTATAACCTCTTTATTTCTAGATGCAAACCCTTTAGTAATTAGATGGGCCACATAGAAGGATTTCCTAACTACTTTGGCAATATGATTGTCAAAGGAGAGATTACTATCTACCTGGTTCCCCAGATCTCTTATTACCTCTTCTGTATTAAGGGGGCTGCCACCTATGTGGTAATTCGTAGGTGTTTTGTTTTTCCCAAAATATCACCTTCAGGCTTGTTAGACAGGATAATGACCTGGAACTCCACCACTTCCAACTTACCATTAATAAAACCCCTTATCACATTATAGATAACCTTATGATCCCCCTCTGTGTCCCCTTGGTCTATACCTCCTAGTATATGGATTCCCTATGCATTTTGCCAAACACCATTCTCCTAGGGGACAAGAAGTACCCCTTCAGTTATCTGGAAGATTTATACATCCTCTAAAATGATTGCCCAGAACTTTTTGTATTTTAAAAATACAAACTCTCTGGACCAGTTAGCCTGCACCCCAGAAGACAATATCCTGGACTTGGTCCTCACCAATATGGTAGGCTTTATTCTCCACCAGGTAAAACTTCCTCCCTCATCAAATTCGACCATAAATCAGTCATATTCACCATAAGACTGAAGGAGGAATCATACTCAGATAACTCAGTATTCAGAGATTATGCTGCAAAAATCAAGTGAGCTGCTCAAAACTGTGAAAGAACATTCCAAACAGGTAAATGACATCTAAATATCACAAGACATGGCAATGATCATTACAGCATGCAAGGTCACTGCCAAGGTAGACTTTAATGCATAATGTGGTCTGTGTTCTTTCTCATTTTTTTCACTTTGAGTGCTTAGAATAGTTTTATTTTCAGACTGAATGCGGTTGCATCTCTTTACAATTTTGAGGCTTTTGACTTAAATAATTGTAATTTTGGATATGATTGATAGAGCATATATTTCTTTGGAAGGGGACCTTTAGCTACATTCAGAAGATTGGGCTTTGAAATGGAGAAGGAACAAGTCCGTAACAGTTGGCAACATGAGCAGTGGTGCTTTCCTGTTCACCAGTTCCAAGTATATGATTGGATGCAGTGAATGGAAGGTAAGTGCTTGAGGAAGATCCTTATGCCTTAAAGTAGCTCAGACCTTAATGGGGGATATCTAGTGTATTGAACCCAATAAGACTAAGTGCCTCTTTTTAGGAGTGATTTTAGAATGTCACAGCATGGCAGTGCAGAGTAAAGGTAATCAAACCCAGCTATAAGTTCGCTGATGGATCTTGTCCGTAATCCTGTGCAGTAAACTGCCAGGAGGAGGGAGGAGCAAGATTGTTGAGTGCAGTCAAGAAATAGTTTCACAGTGCAGCAGTAGTTTCACTTCATTTAGCAGGGTTATCTGGAGTACAATAACTCATTGTTTTAGGGATAGGATGATGGAGCTGTTTTAGGGACATAGGGGAGTTGCTGCTGTTGAAGTTCTGATTTGGTGATTTTTTTTCCTCAGCAGTTTCTGTGGCAAACCACTGAAGCAAGAATTGTGTAAAATCTTACCAAGGTAGTACTGATCAAGCCTGCTGACATGGGCTGAAGTGCGCTTACAGCAGTGGTCTGTATACAGGGATGTAGTAGTGCATTCAGCTGTTTTACAAATAAACCTCTTCTGCCTCCTCTCTCATCACCTTGAAAGATTCAAGCAGAATAGCTGCTCTAACATTCAAAACTCTCCCTAGTGGGTATATGATTTAATTCATCCTTTTGTTATAGTTCAGCAGTTTATTTTCCATCTCTATCTCCTCCCTTCCCACCTAAATGTGTTCCCTATACCATAGCACTCACAGACATTGTTGTCTCAGTAAGAAAGGTGCTCAGCACCTAACCCATTAATTCCTCCATTCCGATACACAACTCATATCTTGATACTGATCCAATTATGTGGAAATATATATATTCAGTACCTAAAAGCTGGATTATACCATCTTGACTAACTGGTTACAAGCAGACTGTTACTCTAATATTGACTGACTCTTCAATGGACAGGCCTTCACTTCATCAGTTTTAACTTGCTGAAGGTTAGCTTGGCAATTAGTGTTAGCCATAGAAAATATTGGTCTTCACAGAGATTCACCATATCTATTCTTTCCTCTTCTGTTCATGTTATGTGACTGTAGAGTTGTGCAATTACTATATTTAATTTTGTGGGGTCACTTTCCATGGGAAGCACAGGGGGGACATGCCCGTCCAGCAAAAAAGCTTTTTTTAAAAAATGTTTTCATCTGGTTGAAGCTTTGACTTTTTGTCCAAGTGAAGCTTCCATCAGTTTTATTGTGTAGAGACAGTAGAGAGAGCCAAGACATGCAGTGGCATTACCTCTACTGCCTGGCAGAAGAGAGTGATATGAAGTACTGTTGTATAACGGCCAGATGTTCTGCCTCTCCACTTAGATGGCATAGGAAGAAGCTCCGGGCCTACCTCACTGCTGGGAGAATGGCAAGGTTAGAAGGTTCCATGAGTAGGAATGGCAGAAGGGTTTCATGCACAGCCAGGGTGTCTGGGTATACCTTCAGAAGGCCTGAGAGTAAATAGATAGGTCCTGTGTTTTGTTCTGTTAGAGATAAGGTTGTTTCACAGTCTCTTGTCCTCTGGATATAATGAGCTTTTGGGTTACTAGGTCTACTGCTTGAGACCATCTTACACTTTGACAGATGAAAAGGAGCTTTATGGAGTTGTATCACACAGCCCCCACTCTGGGGAGGTGCACCCCGAATGTAGGTTTATGACTATCGCCCAGTTGAATAGCTGGCAACTGGCCAGATCAGCTATCTACAGGAGCTATCTATACATGGTTACCTGGATCTATCAGCTATTCATTCTTCAGCTCAGAGAGCCTCTCAGGCTCAGTAATGTCCAGTAGCTCAGGCTGTGGATGGTACTCATGCCTGGGCTCATGGTCTAGGACCTAGGTGAAAGAGAAGGAGGCTGCCCCCAGCCTAGATTTTATGTATTTTGTCATTTAATTCTATTTTTTGTAGTCAATAATGTGTTCTTGCTTCTCTTTGTTGTTGAACAAAAAAAAAAATCAAAAATTAACAACAGTCATAGGTTGGTAAGGGTGGTACTCTAGGCTCATGCCTAGGGGCCTAGCAGCCCTAGTAATATATAATTCCCTAGTTCTTCTATTAGACCTGTCTAGCAGAGCGACTGACGTGATCCTCGGGGCAAATTTCCTATCTCCCATCCATTCATCGAGGTTCTTTTTGAAGATGGCCAAGGAGGCACTCTGCTTGACATGTATGGGCAGTCTATTCCAGAGTATGGGCAGTGTCTTGGTCAGGAACCTATCTCTCCAGCATGTCATGTTCATTGTGATGACAAGGTTTAGGTCCCTGGAGCATGTGGCTCTGATGGATTGGAATTTCATTAAGTCTAGCATGTCCAACAGCTCTGGGTTTGACATGGCCTTGTATGTTAAGCAGAGATCGCCTCTGAGTAGACGATATGCGACAGAGTATAGCTGAAGTTTTTTTAGTCAGTCAACATAGGGCATCTGCTTTAGACCTGTGATTCTTTTAGTGAGGTATTTCTGCGGCCTTTCCAGTTGCTGTAGATGTCTTGTGAGGTACATACCTAATGGAGCGTTATACTCAATGATGGGTCTAATGAGGGATGAGTACAGTGGGACAATGACCTCTTTTTTCCAGATGAAAAGCCCTTAGTGATGAGATGTGCCACATAGAAGGATTTCCTAATTGTTGTGGAGACATGGTTATCGAAGGTGAGACCACTGTCCACCTGTGCTCTCAGGTCTCTTACACTTTCAGTGTTTAGTGTGCTGCCACCTATGTGGTAATTTACTGGTACATGTTTTTTCCCAAAGGGGATAACTATACACTTCTTGGCATTGAGCTTGAGCCCATGGCTCTGGCACCAAGGATATATTTCTGTAAGGCCCTTTTGTAGAATATCCACATAATTTGGGGATTCAATAATGGCTCCAAGTTTGCAGTCATCTGTGAACATTGTTAGCCAGAGACCCATAGTGTTGGCTTGTACCTTGGAGAAGTAGATACCAAACAAGAGTGGTCCCAGAACTGAATCCTGAGGCACTCCACTTGTCACTTGTCTGGACATGGATTTGGAGTTGGCACTCTGCTGTAAGAAAGCTGATAAGTCAAGCATTGTAAAATTCCTTAATCTGAAACTCGGACCCAAGATGTCTAGAGGGAGGCACTCTGCCTATTGTTTTGAGGCCAGAGTTAATGGCTAAAATTTACATGTATAATTTCTTTTATTGCTCTGGCTTCCAGAACAGCTGCAAGATCAAAAGGGCTATTAACCTTTGAGATTCTGTTAGGCTAGGAACCATAAAAAAAATATGTAATCTGAAATAAATCAGTGATAACTTGTTATCAATTTAAGGACAGAAAGAGTGAGGACATTTAGCATTTGTCTTTAGAACATCCAACTCACCACTAACTCTGCCTGTGTTCAATATGTAATAGGTTCATAGGTTCATAGCTTCATAGGTTCATAGGTAGGTAATAGGCTATCGGTCCAAGGGTCTACATAAGCCTAGCCAACAAGGTTCCCTGGCTTATGCCACCCAAGAAAGTTATTTTCCTGTGCCACTGTCGAGCAGAGACACAGAAGTGATCCCCGGGGTGTATTTCCTAGTTCCCATCCACTCATCAAGATTTTTCTTGAAGAGTGCTAAAGAAGAACTTTGCTTGACATAGATGGGTAGCTTGTTCCAGAGTATGGGAAGTCTCTGGGATAGGAATCTATCCCTCCAGCATGTCCTGTTTATTGTGGTGACAAGGTTTAGGTCCCTAGAGCATGTAGTTCAGAGGGATTGGGGTTTCTTTAGGTGTAGCATGTCCAACAGCTCTGGGTTTGACACAGCTTTATATGTTAGGCAGAGATCACCTCAGAGTAGGCGATATGCTACGGAGTAAAGCTGGAGGTTTTTGAGGTGGTCAGTGTAGGGCATTTGTTTGGGTCTAGTAATCCTCTTTGTGAGGTACTTCTGTGGCCTTTCCAGCTGCTGCAGATGTCTTGTGAGGTACATTCCAAAAGGGGCATTGTACTCTATAATGGGTCTAATGAGTGTCGAGTAGAGGGGAACGATGACCTCTTTTTTCCTGGATGAGAACCCTTTTATGATGAGGTGTGCCACGTAGAAGGACTTCCTGACTACTGTGGCATTGTGACTATCAAAGAGAGACTACTGTCCACCTGGGTCCCAAGGTCTCTTATCACGCATTCGGTGTTAAGTAGATTGCTGCCTATGTGGTAGCTCATGGGTACAGAGTTTTTACCAAAGGGGATGACACTGCACTTTATGGCATTGAGCTTGAGGCCATGGCTCTGACACCAGGCATCTGTCTCAGAGAGGCCCTTCTGTAGGATGTTCACATCATTGGGGACTTGACTATGTCTCCTAGTTTGCAGTCATCTGCGAACTTCATTAGCCAGAGGCCTTCTGTGTTAGCCTGTACTTCAGAGAAGTAGATACCAAACAGGAGCGGTCCCAGGACGGAACCCTGTGGTACTCCACTTGTCACTGGTTTGAGGTCAGATTTGGAGTCTGCAACTTTTACAGTGTGTGTTCTGTCAGTGAGCCAGTTGGCAACCCATCTTGTGATGTAGGGATTTATGCCTAGTTTATTGAGTTTAGCTATAATTCCAGAATGGGGGATGGTGTCGAAAGCCTTGGTAAGGTCAAGATAGGCTGTGTGAACCACCTTACCCTCATCTACGGCTTTGGTGACTGCCTCAAAGAAGTTGATCAGGTTCAGGAGGCATGGACCTTTCACAAACCAGAACTGGGTGGGATCCAGAGTTTAGAGGTTACCAATGTCTTTGTTTATGGGTTCCATGATGATACGTTCCATGGCCTTGCAGACAAGGCTCGTCAGGCTAATAGGTCGATAGCTCCCAGGATCAGTGGTGGCTCCCCCTTTGTGGAGTGGGATAACTGTTGCTGTGCACCATTCAGTGGGCACAAAGCCTGATGTGAGGCTATGATTGAACATGGTGCTTAAGTGGGGAGCCAGTTCATTCTGAAGTTTGTGTAAAACGCAGCCTGGGATGTTGTCTGATCCCATGGATGCTGTGTTTTCGGCTTTAGAGAGTGCAGCTTTCACCTGCATAGTTGTGATTACAGGGACTCTGCATTCTTACTGTATAGATATGGGCCCTTTGGGGGTGAGGGGGAGGTAAAGTTAGCACTGAACCTATCTGCCAGGATGTTGGCAATATCAGCTGGTTCTGTAATTTTTGTGCCTTTGTGCTGTAACTCAGAGCAGATCTGGGTGTTGCCATTGAGATTCTTGACATAGCTATAGAATGCTTTGTGGTTGTCCTTGGAATTAGTGGCGATTTTATTTTTGTAGCTAGCTTTGGAGGATCTTATAAGGGATCTCAGCTTCTTACTGAGGCTGACCATGAGCTCCTCCACTCATGGGATTTTACTCTCTTTTGCAACAGTTTCTTCCTTCTGTTGTACAGTTTGTTTATGGCAGGGGACCACCAGATTGGCTTCCTTTTTTTGGAGGATAGCGTCTTGGTTCTGTTTGGGATAGCACGATCCATGCACTCATGTAAGTGCTTATAGAGTGCATTTGTGTAAGATTCAGCAGTTGTAACTGTATTGTCCATCTGCATGGGTGTCATGAAGTTCACTTCTTCTGACTTAAGAAGCATGAAGTTGGATATGGAGAAATGTTTTACTGTGGTTTCCTTAATGGCGGGAGGGGGTGGGATGTGGATATCAAGGGTGATTAGCTTATGGTCGGATCAGACCAACGAGGAGTTGACTTCAGGTGTGGAACACCGGTCACTCATGTTGGTAATGACTTGGTCTAGGATATTGTTGCCCCTGGTGTGGGTATGGATAAGTTGATCTAGGGCATTGGAGTTTATGACTTCCAGAAAGCACTGCACTAAGGAGTTGGTACATGAGTAGTTTTCCCAGTTAATGGTGGGGTAGTTGAAGTCACCCATTATTAGAGTGTTTGGTTGAACCCTAATATTTTCCAGTACATCAAGAAAAGAGGAGTGGGAATCCTGGGGCATGGTGGGGGATTTGTAGCAAGCTACAATTTGGATTGCAGTTTTGCCAAGAGTTAGTAGCACTTGGATAACCTCGGATGCATTATGCTGAGCAACTAGCCTGGAGGTGTGGATATCCTTAATGAATATGGACACACCCCACCTTTGGTGTTTCGGTCCAGGTTACATGGCCGAAAAGTGTGGTATGAGTTATAGCCTGGTAGTGCAGGGGTGCTCTCTGGAGCCTTGAACCAGGTCTCAGTCACTGCATAGATATCGATGTTCTCCATTTTAAGGAGTGCCTCGAGTGAGTGCATTTTGAAATTTAGACTTCTAGCATTGAGTAGCATTACCCTCAGTTTTTGCTTGCTTGTTCCTGTTATTGTGGCAAATTTGTTACTTGAACCCTGCCTAAAAAAGGCACTATAGGGGCAGCAAGAGCCTTAGCCAGTATCCGGAATCCCAGGGGCGACAGGTGCAGGCCATCTCTGGCAAAGCATCGTGGTCTGTCAATCATGTCATCCCAGGCAGACAGATACTGGATCCCCTTAGAATGACATCAGAAGCTTAGCCAATTGTTGAAGTCAATCATTTTGCCCTTGTACTGTGGTAACATTTTGGGTCAGGGCTAGGGTCATACCTGCCTGGGCTACAAGATCAGAGAGCTCTTCCATGTCTCTTTTCATGTAGTCCAGGGAGGTACATCTCAGGTCATTCACACCAAAAGGACAATAACAGAGTCATATTTGTTCTTGTTGTGGAGTGACCTGAGTGCATGCCTTATGTGGCGGATCCTGGCACCCGACAGGCAGCTGACAGTAACTTTCTTCTTGCTTAGCCTGGTGAGTGGGACATCAGTGTGCCTGACTATAGAGTCACCTATGACTAGAATGTTGGGTACATTGTTATGGCTTATAGGCTGTGGTTGGGTGGCACACTGAGTTTGTGGGCTATGTGTCATTTGGGTTGTGTTGCGGGTGGAGGTTGCTTGCATTTCTGCTTTGGCGGTCTCTGTTGTTTGGGCATATCTTTACCGAGAGTCTCCATAAATGTAGGTGTGCATTTTGTGTTTCTATGTGTGTGTTTTAGTGGTGTAGGTTTTGAAAAACTATGTGACGAGTGTGGTGTAGTGCGCATGTTTACCCTCTCCTCTTGACTGTCTAGTCCAGTCTTGGGTGAAGAGAGCTTTTCTTCCATTTTGGCTTTATAAGTGCATCTGTCAGAGGTTGAGAACATCCAACTCACCACCAACTCTGCCTAGATATAATTTTCTAGATAATTTTGTCATTTATAAATATTAATGTAAGACACATCCTTGTTCTGTTTGCTAAATGTTGAACTTCAAAAATGTAACAACAGTGCACTCTGCTGTAAGAAAGCTGATAAGTTAAGCATTTTGAAATTCTTTGATCTAAAACTCAGAGCCGAGATGTCTAGAGGGAGGGATTCTGCCTTTTGTTTTGAGGCCAGAGATAATTGCTAGAATTTACATATATAATTTATTTTATTGCTCTGGCTTTCTGACCAGCTGCAAGATCAAAACGGCTATTAACTTCTGAGTTTCTGTTAGCCTGGGAACCAAAAAGAAATAATGTAATCTGAAATGAATCAGTGGTATCAATTTAAGGACAGAAAGAATGAGGGCATTTAGCATTTCTCTTGAGAACATCCAACTCACCACCAACTCTGCCTGTGTTCTATATGTAAGCTTATTTTAGAACTGTGTTTTCTCTTAGATATATCTAGGAAATAGAAGATTAGATTCATTGTTTCTGTATTGATGTCAGAAATGTTCTACTGTATTATTTTAAATATTTCTCTGTTATCTCTGAACTCTTTACTAGCACTGTGTAGTAAGAAGTATTGTCTTGTGTTTTGTTATTTATTATTAAATATTTTTAAACTTTTCAACTGTGGCTGTTTTGTGTAGAGATAATTTAAGCTCTAAGAGTACATTGCATTTATTTAGTGATATTGTACAAAGCCACTCCAATAGCCTTGCTGTTCAGTCACACTTACCATTTGGATAATAATATTGCACAGTGTAATTGGACACCCTTTCATAAGGGCCTTTTAGTAGCTGATAAATATTAGTGGGTGGTGGCAAATGGTACTTCCGTATAATCTGGTAAAGGGGGCACAGCTGGAGAACCTGTGCCAGCCTTCCCCAGGAGTGTCTGTGTGGTTGTATATAACTCTTGTCTCAAAGTGTGTGTGTGTGTGTGTGTGTGTGTGTGTGTGTGTGTGTGTGTGTGTGTGTGTGTGTGTGTGTGTCAGCTACTTGGGCAGGGACACAAAGCACTAGTTGGACAGAGAGAGTGCTGGAGGTTTTAGCTTGCCCACTAGGCTGAGATCTGGACCCTATAGCTGTGCCAGTGGGCAGTCTTATTGGGGATCTGGAGAGAAAGGGAGAAACCAGCCCCAGACTGACTGTGATCTCTGTGCTCTTAAGGGAAATTGTACTTTACTGTGTGTGTATTTATTATCCTTGCCCTGTATGGACACCCCTCACTTGTGTTAGTGGTGAGTATTCATCTTCAGGAGGGCTTCGTAATCCTCTCATCTGTCCAGATTACAGCCCTGCCTTGTTAGTCAGGCATTAGGGAAATAGTATTCCTACCTTGAATCTGCATTTAATTAATTATGCCTGTGGCTCATCTTTCCAGATTCCATCCCTTCCTCATTAATCAGGCCTTTGGGAAGTAGTCTTCCAAGCCTGAGTCTGGATTTAAGGTGGAAGGTTGATATAATGGTTATGGTATTTACCCTGCAGAGGCAAGGTGCAGGGTTTGATTTTCATGTAGGGTAACTGGCTAGGCTTAAAATGACTCACAAGGGTAGTTAGCCTAGTACTAATCTATAAACCTATGAACCTTTAAGTTGGTTATGCCTGGGGCTTTCAACAATTCACTCTTTCTTGTAGTTCCACCACAAACACCCCCCCTGTAATTTTGACTGCTCTAGCAGCATGGTAAAAACTTCAAGCACCAACAAATGCCTGCACAAATTGACCTGCTCGAGGCTACCATCTTTGCAAAGGATTGTAGGGGATGAGATAGATGCTTTGATGCAGTTATTTACATTCTAGCAATTGAGATGAAATATTTAATAGGCAGGCTCTGGGATGGAAATCTGAGGTAGTGGCAGTTGTCTGATTATATTTTGGAGTTTGTGGTTAGAACACATGAGGGCTAAGATGGTATTTTTATTTAATTTGGTATTTGAGACTAAACAGATACAAGAATCATGGAAGGAAGCTGTTGTAATAGTCATCATTATCTAGATGACTACCTGTTTTAAATCATGATTATAAGTTTTTATTGAAATATTGGTAAAGAGGAACAGCATGACCATTTCCACATGTGATGTGTAATGATCAGTGTGGGTTTGTTGAAGGTGGAATGATCTTTGAATATATTTTGAAGACTATTTTGATACTGAGAATGGCTTCACAAGAGAAAGGACCCTACAGAGAAAGTCACCTGCAAAATTCAGTCAGTCACTCTATTAAGATTCTGCTGAATGCATTGCTGCAGTTGATGATTTTATTGCTGTTTGCATCCAATGAAAGACATTGTCTACACTGACTAGTTTATTGGCTTATTTCATGTGGCTTGCCATTGTGGAATATTTTTTGGGATTTTGCCATTGTGAGGGCTCTGTTTTTTGAGGGTTTGACTCAACAAAGGTCTAAGACTATTGAAACATTGATTTGCCTTCAGGTCTCCCCTCCCTCAAGCTGGATATGTAACACTTGCCTTATTTTTAAAGCCGGCAGTAAACTGGCTACTGGGCTGTATTACTGCTATAACACTAACATGTAACTATTACTGCTCTAATAATTACCTAATTACCTTATCAATATCATGCTCAACCAAAAAAAAAAAAAAAAAAAAAGAAAAAACTACATTTTTCCTCAACTTTTTCTCCCATTAAAAAAATAAATTTAAAGTCCTCTCACTTCTCATAGCAACATATTAGTAATGAGGGAAGATATTAATCTTAAATTTGACCTACATATACCAAATTGCATTAAGAAAAACTCATCAAAAACTAGAAATGTTTTATTGAGTCAAAAAGTTTCTCACAGATGCAACTAAGGCTACACTTGCCTCTACCTGTCTCCACCCCACACTTTCATTATGGCCCTCCCATCCTTACCAAACCTCAGGCACCACAAAAATCAAAAATTGAGCAATGTTATAGCAAAGTTGCTAAATTTGCAGCAAATACCTATTCAGAACCTACCACTGTATAGCTCTAAAAAGCCTCAGTTAGTGAGAACTACCCCATCAACTAGCATATTCACAGCTTCTTAACACCTATAAATTAGCCTGCATCCATATGATTATCCAGCACTAACATTGTGCACAACTATGTTCCCTGTCAGTTATTGTGATCCAGTGATCAAAAACTACTGTCTGTCTATCCAGAGACCTATCAAATCTGCTGGGAATTGTCTGTACTCATACAATGTTGCTAAGGCCTTGAGTCCCTTATCTGTATTCATCAGGTCAATACACTCCCTCCCATCCTTCAAAACCATTCTGAAAGACTTCCTAGCCAAAGGGGGGCTTGGTTCTTGCTCAACATCAGGATAAACTATATCCCTAAATGTGAACAAATACCAATTCATACCTGACATCTCCTTACTTTCCATTCTTCACTCACTTCCTTACTTCTATTAATTTCTTTTCCCTGGCTTTCTGTCTAAATATACCAAAAGCCTGTGTTTTGTTCACTTTGTATTACAATTCCTGTTTGAATTATACTGCTTTAAATTTAATTTATCTATAAACTGGTTAAAACCGCCCTAACTATTAAATCATTGTCATATAACTTGTATGTTCTTACCAATGTTTTAATACGGTGTCTAATCTGGTATAATTATATTATTTTTATTTCTAAAGACAGTAAAATTATTGTTCTTAAAACATTTTGTAATACTTTGGAGCTTTTCACGCTGGAATTCTTTGCCTCAGACACACTTATCTCATTCTGAACATGACACTTCACAGCTATGCAGTCTTAAAGCCCAGAGTAGTGCCACAAGCTGAACCAAAAAAAGAGGGCAAAATATTCCCCTACCTACTACAGGAGTCGTACCTGCAAAAGCTAGAGCAAGATACTGCTCTGAATAGAAAAATAACTTGACATCTGGCAGAAACTGGAAGATCACATGTCCTTATTAATGGATTTCTCCTATTCCAGGGATTAATTCCGACACAGGTGCAACAACCTGCAGAGATAGTGAAAGGATCAGCTGACTAGGTGAGTTTCAGAGCTACACGACCAAAGACCAGAATTATATAGCATGTTCTGCATTTTGTATACATTATAATAATATATACTGAAATGTGTGTCAATATTAAGCTTAATATTTTGGTGATTATTTATATCTATATTCTATAGATATATCTTTAAGGATATGTTGCATACTTGAGCTGCAACAACTTTATTACAAGTTGAGATAAGTACAAACTTGCAGTGTTATAAGATAGTACTGCATTTTTCTGTTTTATTGTCTAATTGAATATTGTGTTAAAAATAGTACTGCATTTATCTGCTTATTTATTTGTTCACTGAAAATTGTGAGTTCTCTCTGTGTCTGCACTTAGTTGGTTTATCTTTCTCACTTCACTGATATTCGGTGTAGAAGTCTTAGCCTAGAGGGTTTCTCTGTGCCTTAAAGTCCTAGTCCCTTATCTCTGAAATTATTACTGCTGAATAGTTGCATACTTGAGCTGCAACAACTTTATTACAAGCTGAGATAAGTGCAAACTTGCAGTGTTATAAGATAGTATTGCTTTTTTTTTGTTTAAATCTTTCATTGAATATTGTGTTAAAAATAGTACTGCATTTATCTGCTTATTTGTTCATTGAAAATTGTGAGTTCTCTCTTGATTTGCAGTTACTTGGTTTATTTTTCTCACTTCATTGATATTCGGTGTAGAAGTCTTAGCCTAGAAGGCCTCTCTGTGCCTTAAAGTCTTAGTCCCTTATCTCTGAAATTATTTCTGCTGAATAGTTGCATACTTGAGCTGCAACAACTTTATTACAAGCTGAGATAAGTGCAAACTTGCAGTGTTATAAGATAGTACTGCATTTTGTTCTGTCTTATTGTTTCACTGAATATTGTGTTAAAAATAGTACTGCATTTGTCTGCTTATTTGTCACTGAAAATTGTGAGTTCTCTCTGTGTCTGCACATAGTTGGTTTATTCTTCTCACTTCATTGATATTTGGTGTAGAAGTCTTAGCCTAGAGGACTTCTTTGTACCTTAAAGTCTTAATCTTTTATCTCTAAAATTATTTCTGCTGAGTAGTTACAAACTTAAGCAGCAACAACTTTATTACAAGCAGAGGTAAGTAGAAGTGTGCAGTGTTATAAGATACTACTGCATTTATTTCTGTTTTACTGTTTCACTGAATATTGTGTTAAAAATAGTACTGCATTTATCTGCTTATTTGTTTATTTGTTCACTGGAAATTGTGAGTACTCTCTGTGTCTGCAGTTAGTTGGTTTATTCTTCTCACTTCATTGATATTCAGTGTTGAAGTCTTAGCCTAGAGGGCTTCTCTGTGCCTTAAAGTATTAGTCCCTTATCTCTGAAATTATTTCTTCTGAATAGTTGCTTACTTGAGCTGCAACAACTTTATTACAAACTGAGATAAGTGCAAACTTGCAGTGTTATAAAATAGTACTGATTTTTTTCTGTTTTATTGTTTCATTGAATATTGTGTTAAAAATAGTACTGCATCCAGCAACCAACAGTGAGAGTTTTTGTCTAAATGATTATTTCTGTCTACATGTAACCTTGACTATTACCTGTCACTGATGTTATTAAATGTTTGCAAACTTTTATGTATCTGCAATTTTGACTATTACCTGTCACTGATGTTGTTAAATGTTTACAGACTTCTCAGTTACCACAATTTGTCATGTAAATTAATTTCAACGTGGAGCTTTTCTTCTCTGAAAATGGATATGTATTCAGTCAGACTTTCCTGGTTAACAAATGTAAAATAAAATAAAAAATAAAATAAATTTATCTGCTTATTTATTTGATCACTGAAAATTGTGAGTTCTGTCTGTGACTGCAGATAGTTGGTTTATTCATCTCACTTCATTGATATTCGGTGTAGAAGTCTTAGCCTAAAGGGCTTCTCTGTGCCTTAAATTCTTAGTCCCTTATCTCTGAAATTATTTCTGCTGAATAGTTGCTGACTTGAGCTGCAAAACATTATTACAAGCTGAGATAAGTTCAAACTTCCAGTGTTATAAGATAGTACTGCATTTTTTTCTGTTTTATTGTTTCATTGACTATTGTGTTAAAAATAGTACTGCATTTATCTGCTTATTTGTTTGTTCACTGAAAACTGTGAGTTCTCTCTGTGTCGGCATTTAGATGGTTTATTCTTCTCACTTCATTGATATTCGGTGTAGAAGTATTAGCCTAGAGGGCTTCTCTGTGCCTTAAAGTCTTAGACCCTTATCTATGAAATTATTTCTGCTCAATGTTACTTACTTGAGCTGCAATAACTTTATTACAAGTTGAGATAAGTAAAAATGTTTAGTGTTATAAGATAGTACTGCATTTTTTTCTGTTTTATTGTTTCATTGAATATTGTGTTAAAAATAGTATTGCATTTATCTGCTTGTTTGTTCACTGAAAATTGTGAGTTCTCTTTGTGTCTGCAGTTAGTTGGTTTATTCTTCTCACTTCACTGATATTTGGTGTAGAAGTCTTAGCCTAGAGGGCTTCTCTGTGCTCTAAAGTTTTAGTCCCTTAACTCTGAAATTATTTCTGTTGAATAGGTGCTTACTTGAGCTGTAACAACTTTATTACGAGCTGAGATAAGTACAAACTTCCAGTGTTATACGATAGTACTGCATTTTTTCTGTTTTATTGAATATTGTGTTAAAAATAGTACTGCATTTATCTGATTATTTATTTGTTCACTGAAAATTGTGAGTTCCCTCTGTGTCTGCAGTTAGTTGGTTTATTCTTCTCACTTCATTGATATTCGGTGTAGAAGTCTTAGCCTAAAGGGCTTCTCTGTGCCTTAAAGTCTTAGCCCCTTATCTCTGAAATTATTTCTGCTGAATAGTTGCATACTTGCACTACAACAACTTTATTACAAGCTGAAATAAGTACAAACTTACAGTTTTATAAGATAGTACTGCATTTTTTCTGTTTTATTGTTTCATTGAATATTGTGTTAAAAATAGTACTGCATTTATCTACTTATATGTTTCTTCACTGAAAATTGTGAGTTCTCTCTATGTCTGCAGTTAGTTGGTTTATTCTTCTCACTTCATTGATATTCAGTGTAGAATTCTTAGCTTAGAAGGCTTCTCTGTGCCTTAAAGTCTTAGTCCCTTATCTCTGAAATTATTTCTGCTGAATAGTTGCATACTTGAGCAGCAACAACTTTATTACAAGCTGAGATAAGTACAAACATTCAGTGTTAAAAGATAGTACTGTATTTTTTTCAGTTTTATTGTTTCAATGAATATTGTGTTAAAAATAGTACTGCATTCATCTGCTTATTTGTTTGTTCACTTAAAATTGTGAGTTCTCTCTGTGTCTGCAGTTAGTTAGTTTATTCTTTTCACTTCATTGATATTCGGTGTAGAAGTCTTAGCCTAGAGGGCTTCTCTGTGCCTAAAAGTCTTAGTCCCTTATCTCTGAAATTATCTCTGCTGAATAGTTGCATACTTGAGCTGCAACAACTTTATTACAAGCTGAGATAAGTACAAATTTACAGTGTTATAAGATAGTACTGCATTTTTTCTGTTTTATTGTTTAATTGAATATTGCGTTAAAAATAGTACTGCATTTATCTGCTTATTTGTTTGTTTACTGAAAATTGTGAGTTCTCTCTGTGTCTGCAGTTAGTTAGTTTATTCTTCTCACTTCACTGATATTCGGTGTAGAAGTCTTAGCCTAGAGGGCTTCTTTGTGTCTTAAAGTCTTAATCTTTTATCTCTGAAATTATTTCTGTTGAATAGTTGCATATTTGAGCTGCAAAATCTTTATTACAAGCTGAGATAAGTACAAACATGCAGTATTATAAGATAGTACTGCATTTTTTTCTATTTTATTGTTTCATTGAATATTGTGTTAAAATAGTACTGCATTTATCTGCTTAATTGTTTGTTCACTGAAAACTCTGAGTTCTCACTTTGTCTGCAGTTAGTTGGTTTATTCTTCTCACTTCATTGATATTCGGTGTAAAATTCTTAGCCTAGAGGGCTTCTCTGTGCCTTAAAGTCTTAGACCCTTATCTCTGAAATTATTTCTGCTGAATAGTTGCATACTTGAGCTGCAAAAACATTATTACAAGCTGAGATAAGTACAAACTTGCAGTGTTATAAGGGGTCTATATTGCAACATCGAATGCTTAAAACAGTGAATGATGTTACATCGACACATTTTCAGCGAAAGCTGAAAATGTTGAATCCAAAGAACAGGGATTTCTTTCCTAGGGAAAGAAATTGCTGTTCCAACCCCCGCAAAAAAAAAAACACATTACACACTTCCAAACACATACACACATACCCCAATCCTAATTATACCCCCGAAAAAACAGTAAACAACTAAATACACATATGCACATAACCCAAACATACATTTAATGAAAAAAAAGTAAACATTTTAAACCATATGCACTTACCTTAACCAGCACCATAACCCTAAGGTCAGTAGCTTTCACACATTTACATAAACAGCTCGAAACACATACACACTTACCTTAACCCTAATTCTACCCCCCCAAAACAAAAGTAAACAACTGAAAACACATACACACGTAACTCAACCATACATTTAACACAAAATATAAAACAGTAAACACTTTCATACATATGCACTTACCTTAACCTGCACCCTAACCGTAAGGTCAGTAACTGTTGCAGAATCACACTCAGGAGCTATAACAGACAAGGGACCACACTGCACTTCAGAACACAGCAAAACAACGAAGCAGTCAAGCGATGTCTTTCCCAGGGAAAGAATTCGCTGAACAGCCACTTCACTGTTTTGCCTGTTCACTCGACATGTGTCGACGAAAATGCATTCGACATAATGCGCTTTTGTTGTACCCATAGGAACCCGTTATAAGATAGTACTGCATTTTTTCTGTTTTATTGTTTCATCGAATATTGTGTTGAAAATAGTACTGCATTTATCTGCTTATTTGTTTGTTCACTGAAAATTGTGAGTTCTCTATGTGTCTGCATTTAGTTGGTTTATTCTTCTCACTTCATTGATATTCGGTGTTGAAGTCTTAGCCTAGAGGGCTTCTCTGGGCTTTAAAGTCTTAGTCCCTTATCTCTGAAATTATTTCTGCTGAATAGCTGCATAGTTGAGCTGCAACAACTTTATTACAAGCTGAGATAAGTACAAACTTGCAGTGTTATAAGATAGTATGGCATTTTTTTCTGTTTTATTGTTTCATTGAATATTGTGTTAAAAATAGTACTGCATTTATCTGCTTATTTGTTTGTTCACTGAAAATTGTGAGTTCTCTCTGTGTCTGCAGTTAGTTGGTTTATTCTTCTCACTTCATTGATATTCGGTGTTGAAGTCTTAGCCTAGATGGCTTCTCTATCCCTTTAAGTCTTAGTCTCTGAAATTATTTCTGCTGAGTAGTTGCTTACTTGAGCTGCAACAACTTTATTACAAGCTGAGATAAGTAAAAACTTGCAATGTTATAAAGAAGTACTGCATTTTTTTTCTGTTTTAATGTTTATTGAATATCGTGTTAAAAATAGTACTGCATTTTACTGCTTATTTATTTGTTCACTGAAAATTGTGAGCTCTCTCTGTGTCTGCAGTTAGTTGTTTTTTTTCTTCTCACTTCATTGATATTCAGTATAGAAGTCTCAGCCTAGAGGGCTTCTCTCTGCCTTAAAGCCTTAGTCTTTTATCTCTGAAATTATTTCTGCTGAATACTTGCATAATTCAGCTGCAACAACTTTATTACAAGCTGAGATAAGAAAAAAGTTGCAGTGTTATAAGCAACTACTGCACTTTTTTGTTTTATTGCTTAATTGAACATTGTGTTTAAAAAAGTACTGCATTTATCTGCTTATTTTTTTGTTCACTGAAAATTGTGAGTTCATTCTGTGTCTGCAGTTAGATGGTTTATTCTTCTCACTTCATTGATATTCAGTGTAGAAGTATTAGCCTACAGGGCGTCTCTGTGCCTTAAAGTCTTAGTCCCTTATCTCTGAAATTATTTCTGCTGAATATTTGCATAATTGAGCTGCAACAACTTTATTACAAGCTGAGATAAGTGCAAATTGCAGTGTTATAAGACAGTACTGAATTTTTTTCTCTTTTATTGTTTCATTGAATATTGTTAAAAATAGTATTGCATTTATCTGCTTATTTGTTCACTGAAAATTGTGAGTTCTCTCTGTGTCGGCACTTAGTTGGTTTATTCTTCTCACTTCATTGATATTCAGTATAGAAGTCTCAGCCTAGAGGGCTTCTCTCTGCCTTAAAGCCTTAGTCTTTTATCTCTGAAATTATTTCTGCTGAATACTTGCATAATTCAGCTGCAACAACTTTATTACAAGCTGAGATAAGAAAAAAGTTGCAGTGTTATAAGCAACTACTGCACTTTTTTGTTTTATTGCTTAATTGAACATTGTGTTAAAAAAAGTACTGCATTTATCTGCTTATTTTTTTGTTCACTGAAAATTGTGAGTTCTCTCTGTGTCTGCAGTTAGATGGTTTATTCTTCTCACTTCATTGATATTCAGTGTAGAAGTCTTAGCCTACAGGGCGTCTCTGTGCCTTAAAGTCTTAGTCCCTTATCTCTGAAATTATTTCTGCTGAATATTTCCATAATTGAGCTGCAACAACTTTATTACAAGCTGAGATAAGTACAAACTTGCAGTGTTATAAGATAGTACTGCATTTTTTTCCTTTTTTATTGTTTCATTGAAGATTGTTTTAAAAATAGTACTGCATTTATCTGCTTATTTGTTCACTGAAAATTGTGAGTTCTCTCTGTGTCTGCAGTTATTTGGTTTATTCTTCTCACTTCATTGATATTCGTTGTAGAAGTCTTAGCCTAGAGGGCTTCTCTGTGCCTTAAAATCTTAATCTTTTATCTGTGAAATTATTTCTGTTGAATAGTTGCATACTTGAGCTGCAACAACTTTATTCCAAGTTGAGATAAGTACAAACTTGCAGTGTTATAAGATAGTACTGCATTTTTTTCTGTTTTATTGTTTCATTGAATATTGTATTAAAAATAGTACTGCATTTATCTGCTTATTTGTTTGTTCACTGAAAATTGTGAGTTCTCTCTTTGTCTGCAGTTAGTTGGTTTATTCTTCACACTTCATTGATGTTCAGTGTATAAGTCTTACCCGAGAGGGCTTCTTTGTGCCTTAAAGTCTTAATCTTTTATCTCTGAAATTATTTCTGTTGAATAGTTGCATACTTGAGCTGCAACATCTTTATTACAAGCTGAAATAAGTACAAACCTGCAGTATTATAAGATAGTACTGCATTTTTATTCTGTTTTATTATTTCAATGAATAGTGTGTTAAAAATACTACGGCATTTATCTGCTTACTTGTTTGTTCACTGAAAATTCTGAGTTTTCTCTTTGTCTGCAGTTAGTTGGTTTATTCTTCTCACTTCATTGATATTCGGTGTAGAATTCTTAGCCTATAGGGCTTCTCTGTGCCTTAAAGTTTAAGTCTGTTATCTCTAAAATTATTTCTGCTGAATGGTTGCATACTTGAGCTGCAACAACTTTATTACAAGCTGAGATAAGTACAAACTTTCAGTGTTATAAGATAGTACTGCATTTTTCTGTTTTATTGTTTCATTGAATACTGTGTTAAAAATAGTACTGCATTTATCTGATTATTTGTTTGTTCACTGAAAATTGTGAGTTCTCTCTGTGTCTGCAGTTAGTTGGTTTACTCTTCTCACTTCATTGATATTCAGTGTAGAAGTCTTAGCCTAGAGGGCTTCTCTGTTCCTTAAAGTCTTAGTCCCTTATCTCTGAAATTATTTCTGCTGAATAGTTGCATACTTGAGCTGCAACAACTTTATTACAAGCTGAGATAAGTACAAACTTGCAGTGTTATAAGATAGTACTGTATTTTTTTCAGTTTTATTGTTTCAATGAATATTGTGTTAAAAATAGTACTGCATTTATCTGCTTATTTGTTTGTTCACTGAAAATTGTGAGTTCTCTCTGTGTCTGTAGTTAGTTGGTTTATTCTTCTCACTTCATTGATATTCAGTGTAGAAGTCTTAGCCTAGAGGGCTTCTCTGTGCCTAAAAGTCTTAGTCCATTATCTCTGAAATTATTTCTGCTGAATAGTTCCATACTTGAGCTGCAACAACTTTATTACAAGCTGAGATAAGTACAAATGTGCAGTGTTATAAGCTAGTACTGCATTTTTTCAGTTTTATTGTTTAATTGAATATTGTGTTAAAAATAGTATTGCATTTATCTGCTTATTTGTTTGTTCACTGGAAAATTGTGAGTTCTCTCTGTGTCTGCAGTTAGTTGGTTTATTCTTCTCACTTCATTGATATTCTGTGTAGAATTCATAGCCTATAGGGCTTCTCTGTGCCTTAAAGTCTTAGTCCCTTATCTCTGAAATTATTTCTGCTGAATAGTTGCATACGTGAGCTGCAGCAGCTTTATTACAAGCTGAGATAAGTACAAACTTTTATGTGGGTCAAACTAAAAGAATGTTAAAAGTTAGAATTATGGAACATTTAAGGGACATTAAAACAAATAAGATGGAAAGTCCCTTAGCACAACATTTTGTAGAGTTTCATAATTCAAAATGTGATAGTTTGAGGGTAGCTATTTTAGAGCAGATTTTTATAAATGAAGCTAGTGAGGGTAGAATAAGAAATGAACTTTTAAAGAAAGAGATGATTTTTATTTTAAAATATGAGACATTAACCCCCAAAGGGTTAAATATTGAATGTTGTTGGAAAAGTTTGATTTAATATATTATTTTTTAAGTAGATAATTAGATTTATATTTGATTATTTAATTGTTTAATTGTATAATAAGTTGATAATGGTGTATAAATACTATGGATGTATGTGAATTGTTACTCCTTGAAGGCTTTTGGTGAGCCGAGGCGCTAGAGAGAAAAAGAGAGAAAATAAAGTTTTATTTTCACTGGTTGTTGTTCCTTTTGGTGGTGTTCCAGTTTGTATTCCAGTTCGTACTACAGTTTGGTATTGCATAGAGACTTTGAATCTTGCTTTTATGGCCAGTGATCCAGGTGTGAATATTCCAAGAATCTTTAGGGAGGAAAATTCAGGTACGTCCCAATGTACTCTTGATGGCTTCATTAATACTAATGTGGAGCGTAGTTCTGATCATACAGACAGGAATGGAGTTATTGAGAACAATTCAGGTATTCCAGTATGGGAGCGTATTTTAGCCGAAACCCGGAACAAATGGGGAAGCAATCCTTTTGCACATGTTGGCAAGCGCTCCATTGAATACCCAGGAGAAGTCAAGACTTTGCTCTCAAAATTGAAAAACTTAATGGACAAAGAAATGTTAATGTATTACAATTACACAAGCCTGCAAAGGTACGTAGATCTAACTATAGTACCTAGAGGCTTAAGAGCAGTGAAATTTCCGTCAGGGCCGTTCATAGTTACGTGTGCGACTGATAAAGTTTTTCAACAAAGATGGGAAAAAGCGGCACATTATTGTTCTATTGAATGGTTAAAGATCTTAATAGAATGAGACATTCTTAAATTATCGAATATTAAAAAAGAAATTTATGTAGTGTGTACTAATTTAATGACCTCTTTAGATAGGGTGAAATTTGAATCTTGTTTGAATGAGATTCAAGACAAAATCACTACACATGAGAATAAAGTGGTGGAACAAAAAATGCGTAAAATACAAAGAGATTTGCGAGACTTTGAAAATGGTACAGCCTTTTTTGCTGGATCCAATCAACAGTCATGCTTTAGAAGAGGTTACCATAATGACAGTTTCAACCAGAAAGGAAGAACTAATAGTAGTATCAATATTCACGATAAAGGGAAATATGTGTATAGCGCACAGAGTGACAATGAAATAGGTACTGATTTTCCACCGTTGCCTTCACCGGCAGATGACTGTTTCTTTACTGAACATTTTCACCCCCAAAGAACATATGGGAGGCCACAACAACATAAAAGAAGTTATATGGAACAGGAATCTCATAGAGGAGGGCCGTACCAACAATAGCGCGAAAATAAAAGGAATAAATGGTACTAATTTTTGTTCTTGTTATTCTATGAATTCAGTTATTAATTTATCTGGATGTTTTATTAGTGATGAAATTTATACTGTTTTGAATCATGGACTTAAATTTGTACCTACAGTTTTGCCAAAAAAATATGAATGTAAGATAGAGCTTTTTAGGTTTGTTCGTAAATTACATCTGTGGTATAATTTCAACTGTATTGCTGATGGAAGTTCAGGTCCTACTGATTTATTGAATAATTCTCACAGTTTAGATGGGCAGGTGGCAGAAGTTAGCACTGACTCATTGAATGAATCTTATTTGTCTTGTGTTAGTGAGTTGAATGCGTATTGTACTATAGATACGTCGAAAATTAACGCAAGTACTAAATTCATGCCACCATTTATACATGAAGGGATAAAAAATGTTCATACCATGGTTGGTTTTGAAATTGATGTATTATTAGAAAGTATAAATAAAACAAATGTGAATTATAATTTATCGAAAAAAGAGTGGATGGAATTAATGAATTTTTCTAAACAAAGTAATTTAATAGTAAAGACTTCTGATAAAGGCAATAAAATTGTAGTTATGCATTATACTCAGTACTACAAAATGTGTATGGACTTATTAGGGGATGAGTTTACATATTGTGAAGCTCCTATTGAAGCTATAACACGAGCAAAGGAAAATTATCTCAACCTGATACATAGAGGATTAAGACTAGGTTATTGGTCAGACATAGATGTTGAGAATAAATTGCATATTCAAGAATGTAGTCCAGCTTATTTTTACTGTTTGCCGAAAATACATAAAGATATGATTAATCCTCCTGGTAGACCGATTGTTTCGGCCAGTAATTATTTTTTGCATAACTTAGGGGTGATATTACATCATGTGTTATTAAAAGAAGCAAAGAAACTTCCATCTTACATACTAGATTTGTTTGATTTCTTAAAGAGAATAAAAAATGTGACTTGGTGTGAAGATATGTACTGGTTGACATTGGATGTTAAAAGTCTCTACACCAACATAAAAAATTCATTTGGAATAGAGGCTTTATATAGACAGATGGGAGATTCACCCTTAACGCATTATGTCACAGATTTAGTGAAATTTTGTTTAGAGAACAATTATTTTTATTTTGATGACAGAATTTTCCACCAAATCCAAGGAACAGCCATGGGTGCAGCATTTGCACCCATGTATGCAAATATATTTATGGGATTGGTGGAATCTGAATATATTTACACTCATCTGTTTGTTAAAAATTATGTTATACATTATTTTAGATTTATTGATGATTTGATTTTTTTGTGTAAGGGAGGTCAATCTGAAAGTGAAAAGTTTGTAAAAGATATACAAACAAATAGGTTTGGTATTAAGTTTGATGGTATACAATGTGGTGGGAATGTTTATTTTCTGGATATCAATTTACATGGCATTACAGGCAAACCTATAGTTACTAGTATACATAGAAAGTTTGATTGTTTGAACCAATTTTTAAAGGGTACAAGTTGTCATCCTAAACATACACTAGAAGCTTTACCTTATAGTGAATTTTTAAGAATATCTCATATTTGTAATAATGAAAAAGATTTTTTAAGGGAAATAGAGAATACAACAGATATGTTTATAAAAAGACAATATGATAGTCAATTAATAAATTTGAGCAAAAATAAAATATTTAATAACAGATATAAGAAGGGACCTATATATTGGAAAAGACAAAATAAAGTAGTAGATATGAATAATAAAGAAGAGTTGGAAAAAATTTATATGGTCTCTACATTTAATATATGCAGTGAAGACATTAAGAGATGTATTTTACATTTCTTGAAATTTTTACAGAATTTCAGTCAGCTGGATGAGCTAACAAAAAAGAAGCTTAAGTTTGCTTATAAGAGAGGGAGAAACATTAAGGATATGATAGTGCACACCAAATTTATCAGGCCCATAGAGAAAATATACGATCTAAATGTGGTTAAAGGAACAATTCCATGTGGGAAATGTAAAATTTGTCCTTATGTTAAAAATTTTTTTCCACATATTAATGGAATTAGTTTTAAACCTAATGGTTGCTTTAGTTGTAGAACAGAGCGAGTTGTTTATATTATTCAATAAGAAATTTTATGTGGGTCAAACTAAAAGAATGTTAAAAGTTAGAATTATGGAACATTTAAGGGACATTAAAACAAATAACATGGAAAGTCCCTTAGCACAACATTTTGAAGAGTTTCATAATTCAAAATGTGATAGTTTGAGGGTAGCTATTTTAGAGCAGATTTTTATAAATGAAGCTAGTGAGGTTAGAATAAGAAATGAACTTTTAAAGAAAGAGATGATTTTTATTTTAAAATATGAGACATTAACCCCCAAAGGGTTAAATATTGAATGTTGCTGGAAAAGTTTGATTTAATATATTGTTTTTTAAGTAGATAATTAGATTTATATTTGATTATTTAATTGTTTAATTGTATAATAAGTTGATAATGGTGTATAAATACTATGGATGTATGTGAATTGTTACTCCTTGAAGGCTTTTGGTGAGCCGAGGCGCTAGAGAGAAAAAGAGAAAAAATAAAGTTTTATTTTCACTGGTTGTTGTTCCTTTTGGTGGTGTTCCAGTTCGTATTCCAGTTCGTACTACAGTTTGGTGTTGCATAAGTACAAACTTGCAGTGTTATAAGATAGTACTGCATTTTTTTTCTGTTTTATTGTTTAATTGAATAGTGTGTTAAAAATAGTACTGCATTTATCTGCTTATTTGTTTGTTCACTGAAAACGGTGAGTTCTCTCTTTGTCTGCAGTTAGTTGGTTTATTCTTCACACGTCATTGATATTTGGTGTAGAAGTCTTAGCCTAGAGGGCTTCTCTGTGCCTTAAAGTCTTAATCTTTTATCTCTGAAATTATTTCTGTTGAATAGTTGCATACTTGAGCTGCAACATCTTTATTACAAGCTGAGATAAGTACAAACTTGCAGTGTTATAAGATAGTACTGCATTTTTATTCTTTTTTATTGTTTCATTGAATATTGTGTTAAAAATAGTACTGCATTTATCTGATTATTTATTTGTTCACTGAAAATTGTGAGTTCTCTCTGTGTCTGCAGTTAGTTGGTTTATTCTTCTCACTTCATTGATATTCAGTGTAGAAGTCTTAGCCTAGAGGGCTTCTCTGTTCCTTAAAGTCTTAGTCCCTTATCTCTGAAATTATTTCTGCTGAATAGTTGCATACTTGAGCTGCAACAACTTTATTACAAGCTGAGATAAGTACAAACTTGCAGTGTTATAAGGGGTCTATATTGCAACATCGAATGCTTAAAACAGTGAATGATGTTACATCGACAAATTATCAGCGAAAGCTGAAAATGTTGAATCCAAAAAAAACAGTAAACAACTAAATACACATATGCACATAACCCAAACATGCATTAAATGAAAAAAAACAGTAAACATTTTAAACCATATGCACTTACCTTAACCAGCAACATAACCCTAAGGTCAGTAACTTTCACACATTTACATAAACAGCTCGAAACACATACACACTTACCTTCACCCTAATTCTACCCCCCAAAACAAAAGTAAACAACTGAAAACACATACACATGTAACTCAACCATACATTTAACATGAAATATAAAACAGTAAACACTTTCATACATATGCACTTACCTTAACCCGCTCCCTAACCATAAGGTCAGTAACTGTTGCAGAATCATGCTCGGGAGCTATAACGGACAAGGGACCACACTGCACTTCAGAACACGGAAAAACAACGAAGCGATCAATTGACTTCTTTCCCAGGGAAAGAATTCGCTGAACAGCCGCTTCACTGTTTTGCCTGTTCACTCTACATGTGTCGACGAAAATGCATTTGACATAATGCACTTTTGTTGTACCCATAGGAACCCGTTATAAGATAGTACTGCATTTTTTTCTGTTTTATTGTTTCATTGAATATTGTGTTGAAAATAGTACTGCATTTATCTGCTTATTTGTTTGTTCACTGAAAATTGTGAGTTCTCTCTGTGTCTGCAGTTAGTTGGTTTATTCTTCTCACTTCATTGATATTTGGTGTAGAAGTCTTAGCCATTAGGGCTTCTCTGGGCTTTAAAGTCTTAATCCCTTATCTCTGAAATTATTTCTGCTGAATAGTTGCATACTTCAGCTGCAACAACTTTATTACAGGCTGAGATAAGTACAAACTTACAGTGTCATAAGATAGTACAGCATTTTTCTGTTTTATTGTTTCATTGAATATTGTGTTAAAAATAGTATTGCATTTATCTGCTTATTTGTTTGTTCACTGAAAATTGTGAGTTCTCTCTGTGTCTGCAGTTAGTTGTTTTTTTCTTCTCACTTCATTGATATTCGGTGTAGAAGTCTCAGCCTAGAGGGCTTCTCTCTGCCTTAAAGCCTTAGTCTTTTATCTCTGAAATTATTTCTGCTGAATACTTGCATAATTCAGCTGCAACAACTTTATTACAAGCTGAGATAAGAAAAAAGTTGCAGTGTTATAAGCAACTACTGCATTTTTTTGTTTTATTGTTTAATTGAACATTATGTTACAAAAAGTACTGCATTTATCTGCTTATTTTTTGTTCACTGAAAATTGTGAGTTCTCTCTGTGTCTGCAGTTAGATGATTTATTCTTCTCACTTCATTGATATTCAGTGTAGAAGTCTTAGCCTAGACAGCTTCTCTGTGCCTTAAAGTCTTAGTCCCTTATCTCTGAAATTATTTCTGCTGAATATTTGCATAACTGAGCTGCAACAACTTTATTACAAGTTGAGATAAGTGCAAACTTGCAGTGTTATAAGACAGTGCTGAATTTTTTTCTTTTTTATTGTTTCATTGAATATTGTGTTAAAAATAGTACTGCATTTATCTGCTTATTTGTTTGTTCACTGAAAATTGTGTGTCTGCAATTAGTTGGTTTATTCATCTCACTTCATTGATATTCAGTGTAGAAGTCTTAGCCTAGAGGGCTTCTTTGTGCCTTAAAGTCTTAATCTTTTTATCTCTGAAATTATTTCTGTTGAATAGTTGCATAATTGAGCTGCAACATCTTTATTACAAGCTGAGATAAGTACAAACTTGCAGTATTATAGGATAGTACTGCATTTTTTTCTGTTTTATTGTTTCATTGAATATTGTGTTAAAAATAGTACTGCATTTATCTGCTTAATTGTTTGTTCACTGATAACTGTGAGTTCTCTCTTTGTCTGCAGTTAGTTGGTTTATTCTTCTCACGTCATTGATATTCGGTGTGGTATTCTTAGCCTAGAGGGCTTCTCTGTGCCTTAAAGTCTTAGTCCCTTATCTCTGAAATTATTTCTGCTGAATAGTTGCATACTTGAGCTGCAGCGACTTTATTACAAGCTGAGATAAGTACAAACTTGCAGTGTTATAAGATAGTACTGCATTTTTTTCTGTTTTATTGTTTCATTGAATATTGTGGCAAAAATAGTACTGCATTTATCTGCTTATTTGTTTGTTCACTGAAAATTGTGAGTTCTCTCTTTGTCTGCAGTTAGTTGCTTTATTCTTCTCACTCCATTGATATTCGGTGTAGAATTCTTAGCCTAGAGGGCTTCGCTGCGCCTTAAAGTCTTAGTCCCTTATCTCTGAAATTATTTTTGCTGAATAGTTGCTTACTTAAGCTGCAACAACTTTATTACAAGCTAAGTACAAACTTGCAGTTTTATAAAATAGTACTGCATTTTTTTCAGTTTTAATGTTTCATTGAATATTGTGTTAAAAATAGTACTGCATTTATCTGCTTATTTATTTGTTACTGAAAATTGTGAGTTATCTCTATGTCTGCCATTAGGAGGTTTATTCTTCTCACTTCATTGATATTCGGTGTAAAAGTTTCAGTCTACAGCTCTTCTCTGTGCCTTAAATACTTAGCCTTTTATCTCTGAAATTATTTCTGCTGAATACTTGCATAATTGAGATGCAACAACTTCATTAAGAGCTGAGATAAGTAAAAAGTTGCAGTGTTATAAGCAACTACTGCATTTTTTTCTGTTTTATTGTTTAATTGAATATTGTGTTAAAAATAGTACTGCATTTATCTTATTTATTTTTTCACTGAAAATTGTGAGTTCTCTTTGTGTCTGCAGTTAGTTGGTTTATTCTTCTCACTTCATTGATATTCTGCTTAGAAGTCTCAGCCTAGAGGGCTTCTCTTTGCCTTAAAGCCTTAGTATTTTATCTCTGAAATTATTTCAATTGAATACTTGCATAATTGAGCTGCAACAACTCCATTACAAGCTGAGATAAGTAAAAAGTTGCAGTGTTATAAACAACTACTGCATTTTTTTCTGTTTTATTGTTTAATTGAATATTGTGTTAAAAATAGTAATGCATTTATCTGCTTATTTATTTGTTCACTGAAAATTTTGAGTTCTCTCTGTATCTGTAGTTAGTTGGTTTGTTCTTCTAACCTCATTGTTATTCAGTGAAGAAGTCTTACCTAGAGGGCTGCTTTGTGCCTTAAAGTCTTAGTCCCTTATCTCTGAATTATTTCTGCTGAATAGTTGCATACTTGAGCAGTAACAACTTTATTACAAGCTGAGATAAGTACAAACTTGCAGTATTATAAGATAGTACTGCATTTTTTTCTGTTTTATTGTTTCATTGAATATTGTGTTAAAAATATTACTGCATTTATCTGCCTATTTGTTTGTTCACTGAAAATTGTGAGTTCTCTCTGTGTCTGCAGATAGTTGGTTTATTCTTCTCACTTCATTGATATTCGGTGTTGAGGTCTTAGCCTAGAGGGCTTCTCTGTGCATTTAAGTCTTAGTCCCTTATCTTTGACATTATTTCTTCTGAATAGTTGCTTACTTGAGCTGCAACAATTTTATTACAAGCTAAGTACAAACTTGCAGTTTTATAAAACAGTACTGCATTTTTTTCTGTTTTAATGTTTCATTGAATATTGTGTTAAAAATAGTACTGCACTTATCTACTTATATGTTTGTTCACTGAAAATTGTGAGTTCTCTCTGTGTCTGCAGTTAGTTGGTTTATTCTTCTCATTTCATTGATATTCTGTGTAAAAGTCTCAGCCTAGAGCGCTTCTCTGTGCCTTAAATACTTAGCCTTTTATCTCTGAAATTGTTTCTGCTGAATACTTGCATAATTGAGATGCAACAACTCCATTACAAGCTGAGATAAGTAAAAAGTTGCAGTGTTATAAGCAACTACTGCATTTTTTTCTGTTTTATTGTTTAATTGAATATGGTGTTAAAAATAGTACTGCATTTATCTTATTTATTTTTTTCACTGAAAATTGTGAGTTCTCTTTGTGTCGGCAGTTAGTTGGTTTATTCTTCTCACTTCATTGATATTCTGTATAGAAGACTCAGCCTAGATGGCTTCTCTTTGCCTTAAAGCCTTAGTATCTTATCTCTGAAATTATTTCTGCTGAATAGTTGCATACTTGAGCTGCAACAACTTTATTAGAAGCTGAGATGAGTACAAACTTGCAGTGTTATAAGATAGTACTGCATTTTTTCTGTTTTATTGTTTCATCGAATATTGTGTTAAAAATAGTACTGCATTTATCTGCTTAATTATTTATTCACTGATAACTGTGAGTTCTCTCTTTGTCTGCAGTTAGTTGGTTTATTCTTCTCACTTCATTGATATTCGGTGTGGAATTCTTAGCCTAGAGGGCTTCTCTGTGCCTTAAAGTCTTAGTCCCTTATCTCTGAAATTATTTCTGGTGAATAGTTGCATACTTGAGCTGCAGCGACTTTATTACAAGCTGAGTTAAGTACAAACTTGCAGTGTTATAAGATAGTACTGCATTTTTTTCTGTTTTATTGTTTAATTGAATATTGTGGCAAAAATAGTACTGCATTTATCTGCTTAATTGTTTGTTCACTGAAAATTGTGAGTTCTCTCTTTGTCTGCAGTTAGTTGCTTTATTCTTCTCACTCCATTGATATTCGGTGTAGAATTCTTAGCCTAGAGGGCTTCTCTGTGCCTTAAAGTCTTAGTCCCTTATCTCTGAAATTATTTCTGCTGAATAGTTGCTTACTTGAGCTGCAACAACTTTATTACAAGCTAAGTACAAACTTGCAGTTTTATAAAATAGTACTGCATTTTTTTCAGTTTTAATGTTTCATTGAATATTGTGTTAAAAATAGTACTGCATTTATCTGCTTATTTATTTGTTACTGAAAATTGTGAGTTATCTCTGTGTCTGCCGTTAGGAGGTTTATTCTTCTCACTTCATTGATATTTGGTGTAAAAGTCTCAGCCTACAGCTCTTCTCTATGCCTTAAATACTTAGCCTTTTATCTCTGAAATTATTTCTGCTGAATACTTGCATAATTGAGATGCAACAACTTCATTAAGAGCTGAGATAAGTAAAAAGTTGCAGTGTTATAAGCAACTACTGCATTTTTTTCTGTTTTATTGTTTAATTGAATATTGTGTTAAAAATAGTACTGCATTTATCTTATTTATTTTTTCACTGAAAATTGTGAGTTCTCTTTGTGTCTGCAGTTAGTTGGTTTATTCTTCTCACTTCATTGATATTCTGCATAGAAGTATCAGCCTAGAGGGCTTCTCTTTGCCTTAAAGCCTTAGTATTTTATCTCTGAAATTATTTCTAATGAATACTTGCATAATTGAGCTGCAACAACTCCATTACAAGCTGAGATAAGTAAAAAGTTGCAGTGTTATAAACAACTACTGCATTTTTTCTGTTTTATTGTTTAATTGAATATTGTGTTAAAAATAGTACTGCATTTATCTGCTTATTTATTTCTTCACTGAAAATTGTGAGTTCTCTCTGTGTCTGTAGTTAGTTGGTTTGTTCTTCTAACCTCATTGTTATTCAGTGAAGAAGTCTTTCCTAGAGGGCTGCTTTGTGCCTTAAAGTCTTAGTCCCTTATCTCTGAAATTTTGTTAGCTGAATAGTTGTATACTTGAGCTGCAACAATTTTATTACAAGCTGAGATAAGTACAAACTTGCAGTTTTATAAAACAGTACTGCATTTTTTTCTGTTTTAATGTTTCATTGAATATTGTGGTGAAAATACTACTGCATTTATCTGATTATTTATTTGTTCACTGAAAACTGCGAGTTCTCTCTGTGTCTGCAGTTAGTTGGTTTATTCTTCTCACTTCATTGATATTGGGTGTTGAGGTCTTAGCCTAGAGCGCTTCTCTGTGCCTTAAATACTTAGCCTTTTATCTCTGAAATTGTTTCTGCTGAATACTTGCATAATTGAGATGCAACAACTCCATTACAAGCTGAGATAAGTAAAAAGTTGCAGTGTTATAAGCAACTACTGCATTTTGTTCTGTTTTATTGTTTAATTGAATATTGTGTTAAAAATAGTACTGCATTTATCTTATTTATTTTTTTCACTGAAAATTGTGAGTTCTCTTTGTGTCTGCAGTTAGTTGGTTTATTCTTCTCACTTCATTGATATTCTGTATAGAAGTCTCAGCCTAGAGGGCTTCTCTTTGCGTTAAAACCTTAGCATCTTATCTCTGAAATTATTTCTGCTGAATAGTTGCATACTTGAGCTGCAACAACTTTATTAGAAGCTGAGATAAGTACAAACTTGCAGTGTTATAAGATAGTACTGCATTTTTTTCTGTTTTATTGTTTCATTGAATATTGTGTTTAAGTAGTACTGCATTTATCTGCTTATTTATTTGTTAACTGAAAATTGTGAGTTATCTCTGTGTCTGCAGTTAGTTGGTTTATTCTTCTCACTTCATTGATATTCTGTGTAGAAGTCTCAGCCTAGAGGGCTTCTCTTTGCCTTAAAGCCTTAGTATTTTATTTCTGAAATTATTTCTAATGAATACTTGCATAATTGAGCTGCAACAACTTTAGTACAAGCTGAGATAAGTAAAAAGTTGCAGTGTTATAAGCAACTACTGCATTTTTTTCTGTTTAATTGAATATTGTGTTAAAAATAGTACTGCATTTATCTGCTTATTTATTTGTTCACTGAAAATTGTGAGTTCTCTCTGTGTCTGCAGTTAGTTGGTTTATTCTTCTCACTTCATTGATATTCTGTGTAGAACTCTTAGCCTAGAGGGCTTCTCTGGGCTTTAAAGTCTTAGTCCCTTATCTCTGAAATTATTTCTGCTGAATAGTTGCATACTTGAGCTGCAACAAGTTTATTACAAGCTGAGATAAGTGCAAACTTGCAGTGTTATAAGATAGTACTGCATTTTTTTTCTGTTTTATTGTTTCATTGAATATTGTGTTAAAAATAGTACTGCATTTATCTGCTTGTTTGTTTGTTCACTGAAAATTGTGAGTTCTCTCTGTGTCTGCAGTTAGTTGGTTTATTCTTCTCACTTCACTGATATTCTGGGTATAAGTCTTAGCCTAGAAGGCTTCTCTGGGCTTTAAAGTCTTAGTCCCTTATGTCTGAAATTATTTCTGCTGACTAGTTGCTTACTTGAGCTGCAACAACTTTATTACAAGCTGAGATAAGTACAAATTTGCAGTGTTATAAGATAGTACTGCATTTTTTTCTGTTTTATTGTTTCATTGAATATTGTGTTAAAATAGTACTGCATTTATCTTATTTATTTTTTTCACTGAAAATTGTGAGTTCTCTTTGTGTCTGCAGTTAGTTGGTTTATTCTTCTCACTTCATTGATATTCTGTATAGAAGTCTCAGCCTAGAGGGCTTCTCTTTGCCTTAAAGCCTTAGTATCTTATCTCTGAAATTATTTCTGCTGAATAGTTGCATACTTGAGCTGCAACAACTTTATTAGAAGCTGAGATAAGTACAAACTTGCAATGTTATAAGATAGTACTGCATTTTTTTCTGTTTTATTGTTTCATTGAATATTGTGTTAAAATAGTACTACATTTATAGGCTTATTTATTTGTTAACTGAAAATTGTGAGTTTTCTCTGTATCTGCAGTTAGTTGGTTTATTCTTCTCAATTCATTGATATTCTGTGTAGAAGTCTCAGCCTAGAGGGCTTCTCTTTGCCTTAAAGTCTTAGTATTTTATTTCTGAAATTATTTCTAATGAATACTTGCATAATTGAGCTGCAACAACTTTACTACAACCTGAGATAAGTAAAAAGTTTCAGTGTTATAAGCAACTACTGCATTTTTCTGTTTTATTGTTTCATTGAATATTGTGTTAAAATACTACTGCATTTATCTGCTTATTTATTTGTTCACTGAAAATTGTGAGTTCTCTCTGTGTCTACAGTTAGTTGGTTTATTCTTCTCACTTCATTGATATTCTGTGTAGAAATCTTAGCCTAGAGGACTTCTCTGGGCTTTAAAGTCTTAGTCCCTTATCTCTGAAATTATTTCTGCTGAATAGTTGCATACTTGAGCTGCAACAATTTTATTACAAGCTGAGATAAGTGCAAACTTGCAGTGTTATAAGATAGTACTGCATTTTTTTCTGTTTTATTGTTTCATTGAATATTGTGTTAAAATAGTACTGCATTTATCTGCTTGTTTGTTTGTTCACTGAAAATTTTGAGTTCTCTCTGTGTCTGCAGTTAGTTAGTTTATTCTTCTCACTTCACTGATATTCTGTGTAGAAGTCTTAGCCTAGAGGGCTTCTCTGGGCTTTAAAGTCTTAGTCCCTTATCTCTGAAATTATTTCTGCTGACTAGTTGCTTACTTGAGCTGCAACAACTTTATTACAAGCTGAGATAAGTACAAATGTCCAGTGTTATAAGATAGTACTGCATTTTTTTCTGTTTTATTGAATATTGTGGTGAAAATACTACTGCATTTATCTGATTATTTATTTGTTCACTGAAAACTGTGAGTTCTCTCTGTGTCTGCAGTTAGTTGGTTTATTCTTCTCACTTCATTGATATTCTGTGTAGAAGTCTTAGCCTAGAGGGCTTCTCTGTGCCTTAAAGTCTTAGTCCCTTATCTCTGAAATTATTTCTGCTGAATAGTTGCATACTTGAGCTGCAACAACTTTATTACAAGCTGTGAGCTGCAAATAACTTTAAGAACAAATGTCCAGTGTTATAAGATAGTACTGCATTTTTTTCTGTTTCATTGAATATTGTGTTAAAAATAGTACTGCATTTATCTGATTATTTATTTGTTCACTGAAAATTGTGAGTTCTCTCTGTGTCTGCAGTTAGTTGGTTTATTCTTCTCACTTCATTGATATTCTGTGTAGAAGTCTTAGCCTAGAGGGCTTCTCTGTGCCTTAAAGTCTTAGTCCCTTATCTCTGAAATTATTTCTGCTGAATAGTTGCATACTTGAGCTGCAACAACAACTTTATTACAAGCTGAGATAAGTACAAACTTGCAGTGTTATAAGATAGTACTGCATTTTTTCTGTTTTATTGTTTAAAATTTGATTTCTCTTTCTGATTGTTGGGTTTTTTCTTCTTCCCCATTGTTTTTGGGTTTATCTTCCTTAGTTTGTTAAAGTCTTAGCCCCTTTTCTCTAAATTATTTCTGCTGAAAGTTTCTTGACTGCAAAACATTCAAGTTTAGATAGTACAAAATCATTTAAAGTAGTAAGATTCGTTTTATTGTTTATTGATATTTTGTTTGTATGATTTATTTTTTTATTTGTTAAAAAATTTGATTCTTTTATTTCAGAAAAAGGGGATTCTTTTATTCTGATATTTGGTTAAAACTTCCTAAGGTTTTTTTTGCTTAAAGTCTTAGCCCTTTCTCTTAAATTATTTTCCCGAAATTATTTGGCTGAAAATTTATTTCCTGAGTGACAAAATTTATTTTTAAAAATAGTATGCAAATTCGTTTTATTTTTTCATTTTTTGTTTTAAAAAAATATTTAAATTTTTGTTAAAATTTGTTACTGAAAATTTATCTCTTTTTTTTGCATTAAATTTCTTCTCTCTTCATTATTGTTTAATTTTTCCCCCAAGTTTGTGTTTAAAATCTTAGTCTTTCTCTTAAATTTTTCCCTTAAAATTTTATAATTGGGTGAAATTTTAAGCTGAGTGCAAAACTTTATTTTTAAAAATTATCAAATTCGTTTTATTGTTTATTGAAAATTTTGTTTAGTTGATTTATCTTTATATTTGTTAAAAATTTAGTTCTCTTTTCTGCATTTTTTTGGGTTTTTTTTATTCTTGTTTCAGTTAGAATTTTTCCCCCAAGGGGTTTCGTGTTTAAAATCTTAGCCTACTGGGTTTTTTGCTTAATTTTCCTTCTTGATTTTGCCAAAATTTTTTTCAATTTAGTAGTACAAACTTATTTAAAGTAGATAATTTATTTTTTATTAAATTGTTAATTTTTCTTTTTTTGTTTTTTTATTTGTTTGAAAATTGTAGTTTCTCTTTTCATATTGGTTTTTTTCTCATTATTGATTTTTATCTTACCCAGAAGTTCTTTGGGCCCAAAGGCTTGTCCCCTTTTCTTGTTATTTTTCTGAAATTATTTCTGCCAAAATTTTTTTCAACTGAGTGACAAACTTTATTATAAAATAATTAAATTGCATTTTTAAGTTTTTTGATTTTTTGAAATGTATCGTATTTCTTTTGTACTGTTTACTTTTTTTTTCCTTGTAAAAAATTTCTTGAACTCTTTTAATTTCCATAGCATTAATTCTTTCTAATAAAATTTCATTTATTAATACACATAACATTTTAAATTAGTAATTGCATTTAAACATTAACATTTAAAATTTAAAACAAAAATTTTTTCACTAAATTTTCTTAATAACTTTCCATTAGAGATTTATTAACCTGTTTGCTTCTTATTCCCGAAAGTTCTGAAATTCTTGATTCTTTTACTTACTCTAAAATTTAAACTCAGTGTTATTGTATATGCATTTATTTCTGTTATTTTTCATTGAATAGTGTTAAAATAGTACTGCATTTATTTCTTTTTTTTGTTCATTTAAAATTTGGTTTGTCTGCATTTTTTGGTTTTTTTTTTTTCATTTAAAATTGTGAGTCTTGCCCGAGGGTTTTGGTTTAAAACTTTCCCTTATTTGAAATTATTTCTTGTAGGCTCTTGGTTAACAAATTTTCAACCCGAAATTAATCAAATTGCATTTTTTAAAATGACCAATTTTTCTTTTTTGTTATTAAATTGTGTTATAAGATAGTACTGCATTTTTTCTATTTTGTTTCATTGACTATTGTGTTAAAATAATTACTGCTTTTATCTGCTTATGTATTTGTTCACTGAAAATTGTGAGTTCTCTTTGTGTCTGTAGTTGGTTGGTTGTTCTTCACTCACCTCATTGTTGTTCATTCGGTGAAGAGTCTTGCCTAGAGACTTGCTCTGTGCCTTAAAGTCTTGAATCCGGTATCTCTGAATTATTTCTGCTGAATAGTTGCTTGCTTGAGTTGCAACGCTTTATTACAAAGATGAGATAGTACAAACTTGCAGTATTATAAGATAGTACTGCATTTATTTTCTGTTCATTGTTTCATTGAATGTATTAATGGTACTGCATTTATCTGCTATTTGTTTGTTCATAAGAAAATTGAGTTCTCTCTGTGTCACCATGATTGATTGGTTTCTATTCTTCTCACTTCATTGATATTGGTGTGAGAGTCTCAGCCTAGAGCGCTTCTCTGTGCATTAAATGTAGCCTTTATCTCTAAATTCTTGTTTTCTGCTGAATAACACATAATTAAAGATGCAACAACTCCTTCTAAGCTAGAGATGAGTAAAAGTTGCAGTGTTATGAAAGCAGATGCATTTTTTCTGTTTTATTGTTTAATTGAATATTGTGTTAAAATAGTACTGCATTTATCTTGTTATTTTCACTGAAAGTATGTGATTCTCTTTGTGTCTGCAGTTAGTTGGATTATTCTTCTCACTTCATTGATATTCTGTATAGAGTCTCTCAGCCTAGAGGGCTACTCTTTGCCTAAAGCCTTGGTATCTTATCTCTGAAATTATTTCTGCTGATAGTTTGCATATGAGCTGGAAACAACTTTGTTAGAAGCTGAGATAAATTACAAAACTTTTGATACAAGATAATTACTGCATTTTTCTGTTTTATTGTTTCATTGAATATTGTGTTAAAATAATGCTGCATTTATCTGTATTTGTTAACCTGAAAATTGTGAGTTCTCTTTCTATGTCTACAGTTAGTTGGTTTATTCTTCTCACTTCATTGATATTCTGTGTAGAAGTATCAGCTAAGAGCTTCTCTTTGCCTTAAAACCTTAGTATTTTATTCTGTAATTATTTCTAATGAATATACTTGCATAATTGAGCTGCAACAACTTTTGAGTACAGGCTGAGATAAGTAAAGTTGCAGTGTTATAGCTTAACCTCTGCATTTTTCTGTTTAATTGAATATTGTGTTAAAATAGTACTGCATTTATCTAACTTGTTATTTGTTCACTTTCAAAATTGTGAGTTCTGTGTCTGCAGTTAGTTGGTTATTCTTCTCCTTCATTGATATTCTGTGTAGAACTCTTAACCTAAGAGGGCTTCTCTGAGCTTTAAATTCTTAGTCATATCTCTGAAATTATTTCTGCTGAAAAGTTGCATATGAGGCTGCAACAAGAGTTTATTACAAGCTGAGGATAGAGGTGCAAACTTGCAGTGTTATGAATAGTACTACATTTTTTTTCTGTTTTATTGTTTCATTATGAATATTATTGTTAAAAATAGTACTGCATTTATCTTACTTGTTTGTTTGTTCACTGAAAATTTTGAGTTCTCTCTGTATGTCTGCCAGTTAGTTAGTTTATTCTTCTCACTTCACTGATATTCTGTGTAGAAGTCTCTTGCTTCTAAGAGGGCTTTTCTGGGCTTCAAGTCTTGGTCCCTTATCTCTGGGGAATTATTTCTGCTGACTGGTTGCTTGTGGCTGCAACAACTTTATTGTGAGATAGTACAAATCCAGTGTTATAAGATAGTACTGCATTTTTCTGTTTTATTGAATATTGTGAAAATACTACTACATTTATCTGATTATTTATTTGTTCGCGACTATGAGTTCTCTCTGTGTCTGCAGTTAGTTTATTCTTTTCACTTCATTGATGTGTGTGGGTGTTGAGGTCTTGGCCTAAGCTCTGTGCCTTAATACTTAGCCTTTTATCTCTGAAATTGTTTCTACTGAATACTTGCACAATTGAGATGCTAACAACTCCATTACAAGCTGAGATAAGTAAAATGTTGCAGTGTTATAAGCAACTACTGCATTTTGTTCTGTTTTATTGTTTAATTGAATATTGTGTTAAAAATAGTACTGCATTTATCTTATTTATTCTTTTTTCACTAAAAATTGTGAGTTCTCTTTGTGCCTGCAGTTAGTTGGTTTATTCTTCTCACTTCATTAATATTCTGTATAGAAGTCTCAGCCTAGAGGGCTTCTCTTTGCCTTAAAGCCTTAGTATCTTATCTCTGAAATTATTTCTGCTGAATAGTTGCATACTTGAGCTGCAACAACTTTATTAGAAGCTGAGATGAGTACAAACTTGCAGTGTTATAAGATAGTACTGCATTTTTTTCTGTTTTATTGTTTCATTGAATATTGTGTTAAAATAGTACTGCATTTTACTGCTTATTTAGTTGTTCACTGAAAATTGTGAGCTCTTTCTGCGTCTGCAGTTAGTTGTTTTTTTCTTCTCACTTCATCGATATTCGGTGTAGAAGTCTCAGCCTAGAGGTCTTCTCTCTGCCTTAAAGCCTTAGTCTTTTATCTTTGAGATTATTTCTGCTGAATACTTGCCTAATTGAGCTGCAACAACGTTATTACAAGCTGAGATAAGAAAAAAGTTGCAGTGTTATAAGCATCTACTTCATTTTTTTGTTTTATTGTTTAATTGAACATTGTGTTAAAAAAAGTACTGCATTTATCTGCTTATTTTTTTGTTCACTGAAAATTGTGAGTTCTCTCTGTGTCTGCAGTTAGATGGTTTATTCTTCTCACTTCATTGATATTCAGTGTAGAAGTCTTAGCCTAGAGGGCTTTTCTGTGCCTTAAAGTCTTAGTCCCTTATCTCTGAAATTATTTCTGCTGAATATTTGCAGAATTGAGCTGCAACAACCTTATTACAAACTGAGATAAGTGCAAACTTGCAGTGTTATAAGACAGTACTGAATTTTTTCTCTTTTATTGTTTCATTGAATATTGTTAAAAATAGTATTGTATTTATCTGCTTATTTATTCACTGAAAATTGTGAGTTCTCTCTGTGTCGGCACGTAGTTGGTTTATTCTTCTCACTTCATTGATATTCGGTGTAGAAGTCTTAGCCTAGAGGGCTTCTCTGTTCCTTAAAGTCTTAGTCCCTCATCTCCAAAATTATTTCTGCTGAATAGTTGCATACTTGAGCTGCAACAACTTTATTACAATCTGAGATAAGTACAAACTTGCAGTGTTATAAATCTATATTGCAACAACGAAAGCTTAATACAGCAAACGATGTTAGATTGACACATTTTCAGCAAAAGCTGAAAATGTTGAATTGAAGAACAGTGATTTCTTCCTCGAAAGAAATCACTGTTCCAATCCTCGCAAAAACACATTACACACATCCAACCACATACACATATACCCAATCTAATTATACCCCTGATAAACCAGTAAACAACTAAATCCACATATGCACATAACCCAAACATACATTTAATGAAAAACAGTAAACATTTTAAAATATATGCACTTACCTTTAACTCGACCCTAACCCTAAGGTCAGTAACTTCGTGACATTTATATAAACAGCTCCAAACACACACACTTACATTAACCCTAATTCTACCCCCCAAAACAAAAGTAAACAACTGAAAACACATACACACGTAACTCAACCATACATTTAACACAAAATATAAAACAGTAAACACTTTCATACATATGCACTTACCTTAACCTGCTCCCTAACCCTAAAGTCAGTAACTGTTGCACAATCATGCTCGGGAGCTATAATGGACAAGGGACCACACTACACTTCAGAACACGGCAAAACAATGAAGTAGTCAAGCGACTTCTTTCCCAGGGAAAGAATTCACTGAACAGTCGATTCACTGTTTTGCCAGTTCACTCTATATGTGTCGACGAAAACGGATTTGACATAATGCATTTTCATTGTACTCATAGGAACCCATTATAAGATAGTACTGCATTTATTTCTGTTTTATTGTTTCATTGAATATTGTGTTGAAAATAGTACTTCATTTATCTGCTTATTTGTTTGTTCACTGAAAATTCTGAGTTCTCTCATGTCTGCAGTTAGTTGGTTTATTCTTCTCACTTCATTGATATTCGGTGTAGAAGTCTTAGTCTAAAGGGCTTCTCTGTGCCTTAAGGTCTTAGTCCCTTATCTCTGAAATTATTTTTGCTGAATAGTTGCATACTTGAGTTGCAACAACTTTATTACAAGCTGAGATAAGTACAAACTTGCAGTGTTATAAGATAGTACTGCATTTTTTTCTGTTTTGTTTCATTGACTATTGTGTTAAAAATAGTACTGCTTTTATCTGCTTATTTATTTGTTCACTGAAAATTGTGAGTTCTCTTTGTGTCTGTAGTTAGTTGGTTTGTTCTTCTCACCTCATTGTTATTCAGTGAAGAAGTCTTACCTAGAGGGCTGCTCTGTGCCTTAAAGTCTTAGTCCATTATCTCTGAATTATTTCTGCTGAATAGTTGCTTACTTGAGTTGCAACAACTTTATTACAAGATGAGATAAGTACAAACTTGCAGTATTATAAGATAGTACTGCATTTATTTTCTGTTTCATTGTTTCATTGAATATTGTGTTAAAAATAGTACTGCATTTATCTGCCTATTTGTTTGTTCACTGAAAATTGTGAGTTCTCTCTGTGTCTGCAGTTAGTTGGTTTATTCTTCTCACTTCATTGATATTGGGTGTAGAAGTCTCAGCCTAGAGCGCTTCTCTGTGCCTTAAATACTTAGCCTTTTATCTCTGAAATTGTTTCTGCTGAATACTTGCATAATCGAGATGCAACAACTCCATTACAAGCTGAGATAAGTAAAAAGTTGCAGTGTTATAAGCAGCTACTGCATTTTTTTCTGTTTTATTGTTTAATTGAATATTGTGTTAAAATAGTACTGCATTTATCTTATTTATTTTTTTCACTGAAAATTGTGAGTTCTCTTTGTGTCTGCAGTTAGTTGGTTTATTCTTCTCACTTCATTGATATTCTGTATAGAAGTCTCAGCCTAGAGGGCTTCTCTTTGCCTTAAAGCCTTAGTATCTTATCTCTGAAATTATTTCTGCTGAATAGTTGCATACTTGAGCTGAAACAACTTTATTAGAAGCTGAGATAAGTACAAACTTGCAGTGTTATAAGATAGTACTGCATTTTTTTTCTGTTTTATTGTTTCATTGAATATTGTGTTAAAATAGTACTGCATTTATCTGCTTATTTATTTAACTGAAAATTGTGAGTTCTCTCTATGTCTGCAGTTAGTTGGTTTATTCTTCTCACTTCATTGATATTCTGTGTAGAAGTATCAGCCTAGAGGGCTTCTCTTTGCCTTAAAGCCTTAGTATTTTATTTCTGAAATTATTTCTAATGAATACTTGCATAATTGAGCTGCAACAACTTTAGTACAAGCTGAGATAAGTAAAAAGTTGCAGTGTTATAAGCAACTACTGCATTTTTTTATGTTTAATTGAATATTGTGTTAAAATAGTACTGCATTTATCTGCTTATTTATTTGTTCTTAGTCCCTTATCTCTGAAATTATTTCTGCTGAATAGTTGCATACTTGAGCTGCAACAAGTTTATTACAAACTGAGATAAGTGCAAACTTGCAGTGTTATAAGACAGTACTGAATTTTTTCTCTTTTATTGTTTCATTGAATATTGTTAAAATAGTATTGTATTTATCTGCTTATTTATTCACTGAAAATTGTGAGTTCTCTCTGTGTTGGCACTTAGTTGGTTTATTCTTCTCACTTCATTGATATTCGGTGTAGAAGTCTTAGCCTAGAGGGCTTCTCTGTTCCTTAAAGTCTTAGTCCCTTATCTCCAAAATTATTTCTGCTGAATAGTTGCATACTTGAGCTGCAACAACTTTATTACAATCTGAGATAAGTACAAACTTGCAGTGTTATAAGGGGTCTATATTGCAACAACGAAAGCTTAATACAGCAAACGATGTTACATTGACACATTTTCAGCAAAAGCTGAAAATGTTGAATCCAAAGAACAGTGATTTCTTTCCTAGGGAAAGAAATCACTGTTCCAATCCCCGCAAAAAAAACACATTACACACATCCAACCACATACACATATACCCAATCCTAATTATACCCCTGATAAACCAGTAAACAACTAAATACACATATGCACATAACCCAAACATACATTTAATGAAAAAAAAAAACAGTAAACATTTTAAACCATATGCACTTACCTTAACCCGCACCCTAACCCTAAGGTCAGTAACTTTCGCACATTTACATAAACAGCTCCAAACACATACACACTTACATTAACCCTAATTCTACCTCCCCAAAACAAAAGTAAACAACTGAAAACACATACACACGTAACTCAACCATACATTTAACACAAAATATAAAACAGTAAACACTTTCATATATACGCACTTACCTTAACCTGCTCCCTAACCCTAAAGTCAGTAACTGTTGCACAATCATGCTCTGGAGCTATAATGGACAAGGGACCACACTACACTTCAGAACATGGCAAAACAATGAAGTAGTCAAGTGACTTCTTTCCCAGGGAAAGAATTCGCTGAACAGCTGCTTCACTGTTTTGCCTGTTCACTCTATATGTGTCGATGAAAACGGATTCGACATAATGCGTTTTCATTGTACTCATAGGAACCCGTTATAAGATAGTACTGCATTTATTTCTGTTTTATTGTTTCATTGAATATTGTGTTGAAAATAGTACTGCATTTATCTGCTTATTTGTTTGTTCACTGAAAATTGTGAGTTCTCTCATGTCTGCAGTTAGTTGGTTTATTCTTCTCACTTCATTGATATTCGGTGTAGAAGTCTTAGCCAAGAGGGCTTCTCTGTGTCTTAAAGTCTTAGTCCCTTATCTCTGAAATTATTTTTGCTGAATAGTTGCATACTTGAGTTGCAACAACTTTATTACAAGCTGAGATAAGTACAAACTTGCAGTGTTATAAGATAGTACTGCATTTTTTTCTGTTTTGTTTCATTGACTATTGTGTTAAAAATAGTACTGCTTTTATCTGCTTATTTATTTGTTCACTGAAAATTGTGAGTTCTCTTTGTGTCTGTAGTTAGATGGTTTGTTCTTCTCACCTCATTGTTATTCAGTGAAGAAGTCTTACCTAGAGGGCTGCTCTGTGCCTTAAAGTCTTAGTCCATTATCTCTGAATTATTTCTGCTGAATAGTTGCATACTTGAGCTGCAACAACTTTATTACAAGATGAGATAAGTACAAACTTTCAGTATTATAAGATAGTACTGCATTTATTTTCTGTTTTATTGTTTCATTGAATATTGTGTTAAAAATAGTACTGCATTTATCTGCTTATTTATTTGGTCATTGAAAATTGTGAGTTCTCTCTGTGTCGGCAGTTAGTTGGTTTATTCTTCTCACTTCATTGATATTTGGTGTAGACGTCTTTGCCTAGAGGGCTTCTCTGTGCCTTAAAGTTTTAGTCCCTTATCTCTGAAATTATTTCTGCTGAACAGTTGCATAATTGAGCTGCAGCAACTTCATTACAAGCTGAGATAAGTACAAACCTGCAGTGTTATAAGCTACCACTGCATTTTTTCTGTTTTATTGTTTCATTGAATATTTTTAAAAATAGTACTGCATTTATCTGCTTATTTATTTGTTCACTGAAAATTGTGAGTTCTCGCTGTGTCTGCACTTAGTTGGTTTATTCTTCTTACTTATTTGATATTTGGTGTAGAAGTCATAGCCTAGAGGGTTTTTCTGTGCCTTAAAGTTTTAGTCCCTCATCTCTGAAATTATTTCTGCTGAATAGTTGCATAATTGAGCTGCAACAACTTTATTACAAGCTGAGATAAGTACAAACCTGCAGTGTTATAAGCTACTACTGCTTTTTTTTCTATTTTATTGTTTCATTGAATATTATGTTAAAAATAGTACTGCATTTACCTGATTATTTATTTGTTCTCTGAAAATTGTGAGTTCTCTCTGTGTCTGCAGTTAGTTTTCCCCACCCTCCCTGTTCTTGTTTTGGTATTAATCTTGGTGGCTTTGGAATTGACTCCCCCTCCTGTAAATTTGTGTTTGAAAACTCCTCCCGAGCCCATCTCATTTGCTCACTCAACCGAGTACAGTGAGGTCATATTTTGATTCCTACCATTCCCATCTGTTCAGCCCTGGCCCAGCTCTATCCTAGTCTAGTCTCATTAGCTCATCCTGCCTAATACAGAGAGAACATCTGAGTAGGCATACCCACTTAGGCCCTGAACTTGTCTGATTGAAGACTGCTGAATCCGGTCTCAGGTTTTTTAATGGTTAATTGGGTAATTTGTTTAAATCTGTTTGCTTGTTTTCCATTGTTATATATATAAAAATGCACTTTACTTGCTTTTACTGTATTTGTGTTGCTTCCTACTTTATTACCTTATTTTGCTTTTGTCTCTTTTGGTTAAAGCACTTGGGCTTCAGACCAGTTGTTTTACGCTAATAAGGTTTGTGGTCTGCACTGTTGTGGCAGGACAGGTAGCTTACATCCTTCTAAGTTGGGAATTGCTGATTGAAAGCTCATTGTCTGTTATTCTAGAAGTGTATTAGTTCTGGTTAAGCACTTGGGCTCCAGGCCAGTTATTTTACATTAAGAAGGTTTGTGATCTGCACTCTTGTGGGAGGAGAGGCTAGTTTCTGCCCTTCTGAGCTGGGAATTTCTGGCCAAAGCCTTACTGTGCCTGCTTATTTGACCTGTTTTTTTGATGCTGGTGCACCTTGTCTGCTGTAGCATAGACTAGATTCCGGCCTGCTGAATCTAGCTTTGTATAACTTGAGCACTAATCCAGGCCATCTTTTTTTAAGAAGGTTCCCTTGCACCCTAGTGGCAGGAGTGTGCGGTTAGAACTTGTCTGATTGAAGACTGGAACATGCTTAGTTTTGAGTTTTTTTTACTGGTTAATTGGGTAATTTGTTTAAATCAGTTTGCTCATTTTCTATTGTTATAAAAAAAATTGCACTTTATTCATCTGCTTTTACTGCAATTGTGTTTCTTCCCACTTTATTACCTTATTTTGCTTGTGCTTCTTCTTAAAAGTACTTAATTGTAGTATTCTTCTGCAGTTATTACTGCTTGGTAGTAGCTTGATTCAATTGTAACTGTTATTCTAAGCCTTTTGGTTTAAGCACTTGGGCTTCAGACCAGTTGTTTTACATTGAGTAGGTTTGTGGACTGCATTGTTGTGGCAGGACAGGTAGCTTACATCCTTCTAATTTAAGAATTGCTGATTGAGGGCTCAGTGTCTGTTATTCTAAAAACGCATTAGTTCTGGTTTAAGCACTTGGGCTTCAGGCCAGTTATTTTACATTAAGAAGGTTTGTGGTCTGCACTCTTGTGGGAGGAGAGGCTAGATCCTGCCCTTCTGAGCTGTGGATTTCTGGTTAAAGGCTTATTGTGCCTGCTTATTTTGAACTGTTTCTTTCTGAAATTTGTGTGCCTTGTTTGCTGTAGCCCAGAAGTTAGCAGTGTATTGGCCATTTTGGGCTAATTTCTATCTCTTTCATTTCACTGCTATAAAAACTGCATATGTGCATTTTTTTGCACTTGTATTCAGCTCAGCGAGTGCCTGCCAGGTGTCCTGCAGAGTTCTACAGCAGCAGAGAGACAAAAGGGAGAATTTGGAGTGATTAAGTATAATTTTTCTGCATTTTCTTGCTGTCTTTAACTAATTCCTCCTAAAACACCAATTGTTTAGTGTTTCTGTGATTTGAAAAGCTTGTTTCTGCTACATATTGTACTTATTTGCTGCCTGCACTTGAAATAAGTCATTTTTGTGTTTAAATAATCTGTTTAACAGTTGTAGGCTACACACTAAAGTACGATAGCCATTTCTGTGAATTTAAAGTTTTTTTTATTGTATCTGCTTTACTTTCTGGAAAAAAAAAGCAAAACAAATATATATATATATATATATATATATATATATATATATATATATATATATATACTTGTTTCCTGCCTTTCTGAACTAGTATAGGCCATTTTTCAGGTTCTTTCACACAATCCATTCACCTCTTTGTTGGATGTCCTCATTTCACCTTATCTTCTTTCTGTCTGTCCCAAATCTTCTTCACCAGATTGTCTTCTGCTTTTCTGCACATGTCCAAACCACCATAATCTGTTCTCTTTGATCTTTTCTGCAATTGGAGCTACTTTGGCTTCTGCTCTTATGTCCTCAATTCTTCATCTGTCCCTCAGTCTGCATCCTACAACCCTTTTCAGTCACTTCATTTCCATCACCTCTAGCTTCTTCAACTGCTCTGCCTTTATTGCACAGGTTTCTGCACCATACATTAGTACTGATCACACCACTGTGTTGTACACCTTACTTTTCAGCTTCTTTGACAATGGTATTCTTCTGTCACAGACTACACCTGACATGCTATGCCATTTGGCTGCAGCCCCTCTGATTCTAGCCTCTTCATTCAGACTTCCCTTCTCCTCAACCACCCCTCCCAGATACTTAAAACTGTTTACCTGTTCCACTGTCTTCACTTCTATCTCATTTCTCAGCTTCTTCTTATTTCACCAATTTGCCGCCACTACCACCATCTTATTTGTGCTTAGTGTCATCCCATGTGCCTTCAGATTTGCATTCCATTCTCCTATCCTTTGCTGAAGTTCTAGATCAGAGTCTGCCTGTACTGCCACAGCATCTGCATACAGCAGCTTTGTTGATCCATCCCCTCCAACCTGTTTGCTAATGTAGTCCATCACCAGTATGAACAGCAGTGTGCTCAGAGCTGAACCCTGGTGTACACCCACTCCCACTAGGAACCCCTCTGTGAGGCCGAACAATGTTTGTACTTGAGTCATTGGGTCCTTGTACATAGCCTGCACTAATTCAACCAATGTTTCTGGAATTTCAAACCACAGCAGTACTGCCTATATCAGCTTTCTTGGGACCTTGTCATATGCTTTCTCCAAGTCTAGGAATGCCCAGTTGGACTCTTTCCTCATCTCTAGCTTCTTTACAACTGTCTGTCTCACTGCAAACATTGTGTCAGTTGTGCTGCATCCTGATCTGAATCCAAACTGCTCATCTCCCATCTTACATTCTACTACTCTGCATATCCATTTATCAATCAGCCTCTCCAGAGCTTTCATGCAACGTGATAGGAGTTTGATGCCTCTGTACTACCCACAGTTGTGGATGTCCCCTTTGTTCTTGTACACTAGCACAAGTATGCTTATTCTCCAGTCATCTGATATACGCCTTTCTCTCCACACTGCTATGAATTCCCTCATGAGCCATTTCTCCCCTATCTCACCCAGCATCTTTATCATATCTGCTGTGACCTCATCTGAGCCAGCTGCTTTCCCTGACTTCATCTTCCTTAGTACTGTTCTTACTTCTTCTAGGGTGGGCTTCTCTTCTTCTCTCATTGTAGGCTGTTTCTGGGGCAGTATAACTTCTGTGGGGTTTTCTTCATTCAGAAGCTGCTGGAAATACTCCTTTCATATGCCTTTGATGTCCTGTGGACTGGTGAGCAGGTTGTTGCTGGCATCCCTTATGAAGGGTGTCTGACTGTCTTCTTTATCTTTCTGTCTTTGCCTTGCAACCTGATACAGTTTCTTTGTGCCACCTAATGAGTCACTTTCCAGAAGTTGGTACAGTGCCTCTGATGCCCTGTTCTTTGCTAGTGCAACTCTTTTCTTAACTTTTCTGTTCGCCAACCAGTATTCCTTCCTAGCCTAGTCGGTTTTTTCTACCTCCCACTTTTTCCTGCACTCCTTCTTTCTTTTGATGACTTCCTGGACTTCTGCATTCCACCACCAACTTTCCTTATGTACCCTATTTCCATACCTGACTCATCCACATATATGTTCTGTAGTCCTCACACTTGCTGGTTTGAGGTGCTGCCATTCTTCTCCAGTTCCACCTATTTCCTCCTCTTCTTGGGGTGCTAAAGCCCTGAGTAATTCCTTGAACTGTTGCTTATCTTTCTGTCTTTGCCTCGCAACCTGATATAGCTTATATGTGCCACCTAATGAGTCACTGTTGTATTTTCTGTCCAGTCAACTTCCAAGTCTTCATCCTGGTCTCTGTTGACCTTAGAGATTTCACTGACCACGGCTTGCAGCTGACTGTGGCAACCAATGGTTTATGCTGTGGGCTGACTGTTTCACTGGAGATGATTTTGCATTCATTGATTCTACCCCAGTCCCTTTTCCTAACTAGAAGGAAGTCTACCTGAGTTGCATGTTGGCCACTCTTGTATGTGATCTTGTGACTGTCTGTCTTTCTTTGATGACATTATTTATTTACATTAGTGATACAGTAGTTTCAGAGGGTGTATTAGAAGTGCCCTTTGAAATTTGATTTATTTTTGGCCCTTTTCCCTATTTACACCCTCATCTCACTTTACTTATTAGCCTATCTGTTCCTCTCCACTCATCTAGTGACCTCCATTTTTCCAGATATGGATGCTGCATAGTTACATGACAAGAAAAGGATTGGCCCTTCAATGACTGAAGAAGTGATAACTACGGGACTAAACACTCATCTTTTTAGTGTTTGTATTGTGGAGGGGAATTTTTTTAACCAATATTCGGACAAGAAATGCACCTTACAGGCTGACTAATATTTATATACTCTCGCACATATACTTGTTTCCTGAGTGGAGTTTTCTTGTGTGCATAGGGTTATACCCCTGGCCTCCCACAGACAACACAACTATAGTGGCATAATCCTTCCCCCAAGAAGGGACACCAGTTCTTCATTTGGTTCTTCAGTTGCTCATTTCCCTTAATTTCCTCCCCTCTCAACCTCATCTGATCTTCTAACCAATTCTGTTAGCCATTACACCAGTAAGTCAGCAGAGGTGTCCTTCCTGAAGACTAGAATCAGTCTGAACAGATATATGCAACAAAGTATGCATATATGCAATACTGATGAGAAATGGACACTAAATAAAATGCATGCGCTCGAACCGTGTAAGCCTTGTTGTTAGCATGTAGTGTTACTATTAACTACAAACTAATACAAAATATACTTATCTGTCACAACAAAAGTCAAGGCAGTCTTCAGTAGGCTAGTACATAGTGAAAAAAGTCCACATTAGGTATTCCACATCACCAGTCTGGGAGTAAGGACTGCAGATTATTTTTTTTTTATTATTATTATCATGATATAAGAAAGCACACAGATACAAGCATGGGGAGGATTGACGGCAGTACACTACAAGGTAAACCTTTGTACCAAGTATCTTGTTTTTCACAACTAGTGTGGCTGAGATTTAAATAACATGTGAAATCTCTTTATGGTTATCAGGGAACTAGACAGCGGAAACAAATGTAAGACTGCTGGAGGAGATAGCTTTCTGTTTTTATTGTATGACTCAGCACAGTGTAATGTTTTTGAAAGCAACCACAACTATCTGGTGGAGTTGGGGAGACTGAAGTTTGAAACAACTGGGTGGAAACAATATACAGAAGAAAGAGAATAAACCATACTATGGAGGGAGAGCAAGATGATTTAGGCATTGCCAAATGGACACCATAAACCTGCAGTTTAGAATATAAGAAAGTACAAATTACAGTTCTGAGAATCATTTAAAATGGTAACAACCTTAACAGCCTCAGTTATTTGGCTAGCATACATAGGTCTGTCAGAACACAGCAGTGTGAGTCTGAGCTGCAGTTTTCACTGACTGCTTTTTTGTGGAGGTGAAGTCTGATTATATGTGCACCTGGCAGCAATGTTTCAGAGCATTGTGAAACCACACAGGAATTTAGCAAATTATTCAGAAAACAGCTGGTAACATGTAAGCTCTAATGACTAACACTGACTGACTTTAATCTTCATTGATTTAACACCCCCCCCCCCCAAAAAAAAAGAAATTAATGGAGGTCTGGCAGTGTAAAACTAAGACTTTTGCTACTGGCAGCTAAGGTACAGGGTTTATCTCTGAGTAAGTCACTTAATTAGACAGTGCCCCATATTTGGGGGCAACACACACACACACACACACACACACACACACACACACACACACACACACACACACACACACACACACACACACACACACACACACTAGTTCAAGTAATTACATCTCTACTTACTCCAGAGATAGTTCATTTAAGAAAGGAGTAATCTGATCAGTTCAGCAAGAGCTGAGTCACTCCTTCTACCCTATTTATATTCACTTCAGTGCTCCAAGTCTGAATTATCTCCATTTTCATTTCAATACTGTAAAAAAAATAGTATTCAAATCCCTGCACCAATTCTCAGACATCTCTTATGTTTCATGCATAGTTCCAGTCTCATGTCATTAGTTCATATCAGATGTCCATCTTGCATGCATGCAACTGTTGCATGCAAAGCAGCAGGACATTCACATGTTTCTTTTTTTTTAATTAATGCTGTAGTCGAAGTTGCAGGACATTCATACATTTTTATTGTTGTGTGTCTGCCCCCCCCAGCCAACACTGGCCCTTAGACAGCTGATTAGATCTCCTTGTGCTGGATTTGGCTCTGGTCATATATCTAACTTATTGATTTATTTAAGTTTGTTTACTGGGGTAGTACACTTTTCATAGTAAGCTATATGCAGGTATAAGCCAGGTGAAGAAATTCATACAAAAATAAATAAATAAATAAATAATTACAGAAATTACAGTGTGCAACAGACAATGTGGATTAATTGAATAGCAAATATGTTGGGTAAGCAGAAGGTGAAAACAAAAGGTTTTTTCTTGCCCTTAAGCAAACTTTCCTGGATGGACTGTGCATTGTTGCTTTATGTTGTAATGCCCCAACCCAGTGTACCTGGCCCCGGTATATTTGTGCTCACTTCTGACAGGTGTGCAATGTAATGTACCTGGATTCAGGAATACTCTGATGACTTGTACATGGCATGTTCTCTGCTGTCTGGTCTGCTGTGCTTTGCATCTTCCAACAAGATGCAAATGTTTTAGCATTTTGCATTCTTAAAATGTAAAGACTATAAGCAAATAATAATTATGATAACCTCCACTGAAAAGACTGAAAAAAAGTACATAATTTTAATTTGTGACTATTGGAAACTGTTACAAAAATAGTAGTAGGTTGATATTTCTGAGATGTTATGGTCTTGTACATTGTTTTCTAATGTTATCTATGTGTACTTCTCTGTCTACCTGTCCCTTTGCAATGATTATGGATCAAACTTTGTGAGCAGCCCTTTGACTCATTTTCAGGTGATTTCTTGAAGTACTGATTCTTCATAAACTATGGACTGTGTTTTGCAGTATGAGTGACATCACTGCTGTTAATATTGATAGCAATCATTCCTCTGTATGAGTGCATGTCCATACTTTCCATCATTTTAGCCACACCTGGGAGCCCTACTATCTTCCCTAGCTAACTAGCATTTGCTGTAGGTGTGGAGGCTCAACCATGGTTTGCTGCTTAACTGTGCATTGTGGTTCAACCTAGCCTTTAGACATACATTCATGCAGTCTCTGAGATAGATTATAGGGCTTGTATTGAGATTACCTCTCAGACTTGACATTGGCTGTGCTGACTGCACCCTTAAAGAGCCAAATCTATCCCTCTACTCCTGTGTAGTAACTTCTCATAAGCCATCAAACCTCCTAGTAAAATAATATTGTTTACAACTAGGTTTATAGGTTCAAAATTATATACTATGATACTAGCTAACAATAACCAGAGCCCTTATTAAGCCTAGCCATGCAATCTCCCCCACATAACTTCTAGAAACAACTGCTTAATCCTACACTAAGGCACTGTATAAGCACATCCACTTGTTCATGAATTGTGCCATCTCAAATAGAACTAAGGCGCTCTCCTCCAAAAAAAGCAAGCCAATCTGGTGGTCCCCTGCCATAAACAAACTATACAACAGAAGGAAGAAACTGTTGCAGAAAAGAGGAAAATCCCAGGATGCAAAAAACTCCCTTACCAGCCTCAGTAAGAAGCTGAAATCCCTAATAAAATCCTCCAAAACTAGTTACGAAATAAAATTGTCAAAGAGTCCAAAGACAACCACAAGGCATTCTATAGTTATGTCAAGAATCTAAATGCCAATGCTCAGATCTGCTCTGAGCTACAACAGAATGACATTAAATATACTGATCCCAAGGATATTGCCAATATCCTGGCAGATCAATTCAGTACCAACTTCACCCTCTCTCACCCCTAAAAGGCCCATTTCAATACCAAAAGATTGCCAATTTCTGGTACTTACAGCCACACAGGTAGAAACTGCACTCTCCAAAGTTAAGAATACAGCATCCATGGGACCGGACGACATCCTGGGCTGTGTGCTACATGAACTACAAAATAAACTGGCACCTCACCTAAGTGTCATGTTTAATCATAGCCTCAACTCAGGCTTTGTGCCCACTGAGTGGCACACAGCTACAGTTATCCCACTCCACAAGGGGGGAGCCACCTTGGATCCCAGGAACTACCATCCCATCAGTCTGATGAGCCTGATCTGCAAGGGCATGGAACACATTACCATGGAACTTATAAACAAAGACATTGGCAATCTTCAAACACTGGACCCACCCAGTTTGGGTTTGTGAAGGGTCGATCTCCTGAACCTGATTGACTTCTTTTAATCAGTCTCCAGAGCTGTGGATGAGGGTAAGGAGGTCCACACAGTCTATTTGGACCTCACCAAGGCCTTTGACATCATCTCCCACTCTGGAAGCATAGATAAACTTACTAAGCTGGGCATAAATCCTTATGTCACTAAAAGGGTTGCCAACTGGCTTACTGACAGAACCCACACTGTAAAAGTAGCCGACTACAAATCCAGTTTCAGACAAGTGGCAAGTGGAGTACCTCAGGGTTCTGTCCTGGGACCGCTCTTGTTTGGCATCTACTTCTCTGAAGTACAGGCCAACACTAAGGGACTCTGGCTAACAAAGTTCACAGATGACTGCAAACTGGGAGCCATTATTGAATCCCCAAATGATGTGGATATTCTACAAAAGGGCCTTACAGAAACAGATGCTTGGTGCCAGAGCCATGGCTCAAGCTTAATGCCAAGAAATGTATAGTTATCCCCTTTGGGAAAAAACATGTACCCATGAATTGGTGACAGTACACTAAACACTGAAAGTGTGATGAGAGACTTAGGGACACAGGTGGACAGTGGTCTCACCTTCGATAACCACATCACCACAATACAACCAACTAGTACTCATGAACACAACTTATAGAATAAAGTTTTGGCTTATGAAAGCACTTACGGAATAAAGTTTTGGAAAAGGAGAACATCTACAAGTTTCGCTGTCTTTTTGTGCTCACATCACCACAATAGTCAGGAAATTGTTCTGTGGCACACCTCATCACTAAGGGCTTTTCATCCAGAAAAAAGGAGGTCATTGTCCCACTGTACTCATCCCTCATTAGACCCATTATAGAGTGCAACACCCCATTTCGTATGTACCTCACAAGATATCTGCAAAAGCTGGAAAGGCCACAGAAATACCTCACTAAAAGTATCACAGGCCTAAAGCAGATGCCCTATGCTGATCATCTAAAAAAACTCTAGCTATACTCTGTGGCATATCATCTACTCAGAGGCAATCTCATACAAGGCCATGTCAAGCCATGAGCTGTTGGACATGCTCCACTTAAAGAAATCCCAATCCCTCAGAGCCACATGCTCCAGGGATCTAAACCTTGCCATCATAATAAACAAAACATGCTAGAGGGATAGGTTCCTGTCCCAGAGACTCCCCATACTCTGGAATAGACTGCCCATAAATGTCAAGCAGAGCGCCTCCTTGGCCCTATTCAAAAGGAACCTTGACAATTGGATGGGAGATAGGAAATTCACCCCAGGGATCATGTCAGTCAGCCTGCTAGACAGGGGTCCAGGGAAGTAAATATTGTGGGAAGAAATATCCAGGGAATTGTTATGGCTAGGCTTGTATAGGCTCTAGGGCCGATAGCCTAGTACCAATCTATGAACCTATATCCTATCCTAATAAACACCCATGATGCAGAGGGACACAATTGGGATGGATTACTGTCTGTCTCTGTCTGTCAGAGACATGGGGGCTAGACCCCAGGTGAACACACACCAAGCACAAAAAAAAATCACTCTACTCCCCACACATACACACTGAGAAATAGCCCTTTGATCAACAGAAACTCTTATCTGCCTGTTTGTTGCAAACCTAACTGTCCAACATTGTTATTCAAGCACTGTAAAAAAAAGTTGCAGCATCAGCACATTGCCTACCAAAACAATAAAGTCTCCTTCTTGGGAGAGATGCAGTGCAGAGATATCAAACTCCTGTCACACTGCATGAAGGTGATGGAGAAGGTAATAGACTAATTAATTCATAGAAAGTTAAATGGGATGGGACCAGTTTGGATTCAGATCGGAATGAGGCACAACTGCTTTGATGTTTGCAGCAAGACAGATTCTGGAGAAAACAGATGACAAAAAAGTCCAACTGGTCATTCTTACACTTGGAGAAAGCATGTACCAAGGCCCAACAAAACTTATTAGGATGTTCCGTTGATAGTCTGAAGTCCTAGAAGCATTGGTAGAACTGAATGTATATACTTGTCTGTAGAATATCCTACTGTAGTCTCAGAATACTTGAAATCTTACATTATAGTATCCTTTTCCTAGACTTTCACTTTCATCTTTAACAATTAAAACAATATTTTCTACACAGTTATTTCTTTTGTTTCACTCTAATCCTGCCCACTATGGCAGTTGTAAAAGACTCTACACCACCAGGCATGAATATATAGTTTACATGCATTTATACTATAATGATTGTGTGCAATTGGCATGTATTCATAGCATGTACTATATGCATAGTACATATATGATTATGTATGTATAATATCTATATATTTAGTTTATAAGGATTTTATGCAAACATTTGTATTCATACTGTGTACTGCTGTTATTATGGCCTGGGTTGTACCAGAAAAGTGTTTATTGACCAATGTACCCACCCAGTTAACAAATGTAAAAAAATAAATAAATTAATTAATTAATTAAAATAAAATTTAGTGCAGGATATGTGCATGGTCCCAATAACACAAGCACAAACAGTTCAACACAATTTCATATTTATGGAGTGGTTTCCAGTGAGAGTGAATGTACATTAGGGCTCATCTCTGGGCCCACTCATAGTCATACTAGTGATGGACTACCTTAGGGAAAAGGCCGGGGAGGACAGATCAGTATAGCTACTCTTCCCTGATAATGTGGCACTACAAGCCGATTCAGAACAAGAACTTAAGAAAATGGCAGGGGACTGTAAAAGCTGTGGCACAAAATGGGAAGGTAAATACAGACAGTACAATGGTCATGGCATCAAACTGAAATCAGAAGAAGACGATGAAAACTGAGAAGGGAAAATAATGTAAGAGATTAACAGCATATAGTATTTCAGAGGTGTGGTTAAGGAAAGGAAATATCTGAATGCTGAGGTCCAACATATAATCTTTGCTGCTACACCTTCTGGTGCAATGTATCGGGGGTAGTGTGAGAAAAAAATTCAGATATAAGGTGTACAAAATAGTGCTGCAACCAGAGGTTCTGTAAGGCATAGAAACGTTAACAGTAAAAGCAGAGCAGATTAGGAAAGCTGAAGAAATGTGCCAATGTATAGTAAGATGCATATTCTGGAACAGATGAAAAAATAAGGACGTCTGAGCAGAAGCTAAAGTAGCCCTAGTTGCAGCGAAGGTCAAGGAGAACAGATTACAGTGGTTCAGTAACACATGCAGGAAAGTAGAAGATGATTTAGAAAAGATTTGGGACAGGAAGAGGGCAACAGGAGAGGAGATGAGGATGTTCAGCTAATAGATGGATTTTTATGATAGAAGACAGGCATGACTGTTGAAGATAGGACAGTGGCTCTGAACTGACGGAGATTGTGACAATAGGCACAACACAATATCCTCATGAAAAATGAGGGGAAAGGGGGGGTTTGATGATTATGAAGATGAAGATGGTGACTCATGCTTCAGAGACAGGAAGCTTAAACCAGATCCAGTTAACCTAGTCTGAGCCTTGTCACAATAACCCACTAACTCACGCAGTATGGACTTAAAAGGACTTAAAACTGTAGCTGTCAGTACTGGTGTGTTAAAACAAACCAGCCTGGAGCATGGAACTTTCTACACAAAACTCCTATTCCTGCTATATCAAAAGCATTGGGTTAAACTATATTTAGTTTATTTCTTTGACTTTCCATACATCTGCTACAGAAAGCAAAGGCCTGGTATTGAAATCAGAGATGGAGAAATATTAATAGATATTCCTTGTATGTCTGTGCTATTGACATCTGTCTTATTTATAAACCACAGACCCTGACTAGCCTGTAGATGAAATATTCAGCAGCATGTATTCCCAACAAAGTCTTAAGGCACTAACTAACATAATACCTCAGTTAAATGCCTGGATCACAGAAAAGACTTATTGATAAAAACCTGTACTAGTTTTACCTTGTACAGTACTTGCTAGCTAGTGATATTAGCAAGTCCACCCTCACTCAATAAGTGCACTCCAGTGCTCACTCCTTTTTTTAAATATATTTCATTACCTGAGTTGAGGCACATTTTCTGAGATCAGTTTGGTTAAGTGACTTGCTCTGAATCACTCTGTAATAAATGGAGACTGAGAAAATTATAACTACAGAATAAAGGTTATTAGTAACGTATAACCGTTAATCAATGTGTTAACCATCCATATGACTAACTTCAACAAAAATAATTCTAGCACCTTAGATTGGAATGTAACTTCATTTTTCTTAACAAGAAGTAATCACAACCCTCTCCTATCTGTTTGTTACTACAATCTCATGCACTACCTTGCCCTGCTGGTGAATGACTGTGATCCTCTCTGTCTGTTACTACAACATCATGCAGTACCTTGCCCTGCTGGAGAATGACTGTGATCCTATCTGTTTGTTACTACAACATCATGCAGTACTTTGTCCTGTTGGTGAATGACTGTGATCCTATCTGTTTGTTACTACAACATCATGCAGTACCTTGCCCTGCTGGAGAATGACTGTGATCCTATCTGTTTGTTACTACAACATCATGCAGTACTTTGTCCTGTTGGTGAATGACTGTGATCCTATCTGTTTGTTACTACAACATCATGCAGTACCTTGCCCTGCTGGTGAATGACTGTGATCCTATCTGTTTGTTACTACAACATCATGCACTACCTTGCCCTACTGGTGAATGACTGTGATCCTCTCTGTCTGTTACTACAACATCATGCAGTACCTTGCCCTGCTGGTGAATGACTGTGATCCTATCTATTTGTTACTACAACATCATGCAGTACCTTGCCCTGCTGGTGAATGACTGTGATCCTATCTGTTTGTTACTACAACATCATGCAGTACCTTGCCCTGCTGGTGAATTACTGTGATCATATCTGTTTGTTACTACAACATCATGCAGTACCTTGCCCTGCTGTTGGATGACTGCGATCCTATTTGTTTGTTACTACATCATGCACTACCGTGCCCTGCTGGTGAATGACTGTGATCCTATCTGTTTGTTACTACAACATCATGCACTACCTTGCCCTGCTGGTGAATGACTGTCATCCTATCTGTTTGTTACTACAACATCATGCAGTACCTTGCCCAGCTGGTGAATGACTGTAATCCTATCTGTTTGTTACTACAACATCATGCAGTACCTTGCCCAGCTGGTGAATGACTGTGATCCTATCTGTTTGTTACTACAACATCATGCAGTACCTTGCCCTGCTGTTGAATGACTGCAATCCTATCTGTTTGTTACTACATCATGCACTACTGTGCCCTGCTGGTGAATGACTGTGATCCTATCTGTTTGTTACTACAACATCATGCACTACCTTGCCCTGCTGGTGAATGACTGTGATCCTATCTGTTACTACAACATCATACACTACCTTGCCCTGCTGGTGAATGACTGTGATCCTATCTGTTTGTTACTACAACATCATGCAGTACCTTGTCCTGTTGGTGAATGACTGTGATCCTATCTGTTTGTTACTACAACATCATGCAGTACCTTGCCCTGCTGGTGAATGACTGTGATCTTATCTGTTTGTTACTGCAACAGCATGCACTCCTTTGCCTTGCTGGTGAGTGACTGTGATATCTCCCAGCTCTAAGAACTTGAGCTCATTAGTGAGATACCACTAACAGACTAGTCACCAGTCTTAGAGAAAGTCATTACCACTTCCGCCAATTTATTCAATACAATATGGATCAGAATTAAAGACAAGATTATTATTCTTATAACTAAAAAACATCTCTGCCTATATTAAATGTAAAGTAAGAAATGGTGATAACACTTGGCACTGTTGACACCAGTGGGAATTCCCCAGTTTTGCATGTATCCTAGGCTACTATATTATCTTTGATGCACATATAGAACAGAACTAAACTTACAAACTTACAATGTCAGTCTTCTACAAAACAGATAGCAAATGTTATTAGGAAATGAGAGGGCTTATACAAGAATTGTGAGAGTCATGGTTGTAAATCCCAAAACTGATTGTAAATGAAAGCCAGTGAAACTTAAAAATTGCTGCAGCATAACTGGTGTTTATTGAAATGACCTTCGTTCCCACACTCCAGCTACAAGCACATATCAACTTTATGCAGCTCAGAGTAGCAGGATTGCACAAAATTATCACAACCTAGCACTTAATTTATATCTTCTTAATTTGCACATGAATTCTCAATTTTCTGAAGTTTGTAGTCAATTCTGGTGCTTTAAATTTCAACAGGAATACCCCAAAATGTTGCCATCAAATCAAAGCTCTTTCATAAAATAAGCTTAAACGCATTATACCATATGATAGCAACAATACATACTTCTCTAACTCCATAAGCCCCAAAAATACTCAAATCATATTGCTCAACTCAACTTAACTCGGTTAGAAATTATTATGATTACAAAATATAGTACTGACTCATAGACATGGACCAGCCATCTTTCTTTTGTATCCATAGTTCCTAAATTTCTCAAACACATTCATTAGTGAGCACTTAAAACCTTACAGTTCAACAGCCTGTATCCCCAACAGAGTAGGTGCTAATTAACATACCATCTTTTGTGTCAGTGGTGCAACAGATAGCATACTCGCCTTTGGTGTAGAAAGCTGTGGGTTCTATTCCCACACCAGGTAGATTGAGTGCTGTCACTGCAGTACAGCATAAGGGGGTGGGTGTTTCACTCCTAAGTAGGCCATCCTTCAGATGAAATGTTAAACTGAGGCCCCACCTGCTTGAGTTGGTAGTAGCTCAGGTAGATGTAAAAGATCCCACAGCACCTATCAAAAAGAGTAGGGGGTCCTTTATTTTACAGTATTTATTTGGAATATATACAACTTTTCTTATTTACAATATATGCAATTTATCTGATTTACAATATACACAATCACAAAAATTAACAATTTTTATAAACAAATACTTGAAACAGTCCTCAGGATTTACTAATCTTCCGTGTAAGACTAGATTAGTCTTACACAGAAACGCCAGTCTAAGAGTATGACGGCAGCGTGCCATGCATATTAATGAGGGTGCGCTGCCTCAACTCTAAAGCTTACACGGAGCCTGGACGTGTGTAGGGGGCATGTTGGACTACTGAGCAGTCCAAAAATCCATGACCCTGCAATGAAGAAACGCCGCAATTTCAAGTTACATGAGCGAGTCCGCTCACATGTGCACAATGTAACACTACACTCCCCCATATGTTAAACAACTGACAAAATTAAAAATAGAGAGTTTTTTTATTTTATTTATTTCATCCGATATAGCGGTCCGTATTTGTGTGTGTTTGCATGGGTTTGCCTATTGCTTAGCTACAGTTAGCAGCTTAGGCATCAGAAGAGGATAATAAGAAAAATATATGCAAATTAAGCAAAACAGCAATAGCGTACTGGTTAGAGCCTTCACACAAAGAGAAGGTATTCCCGGTTCGAGTCAAACTACTGCATGTTCCATTTTCTGTTGGAAATCTGTATACAAAAATATTTCCTGACATTTTTTATGTATAAGTTTTGTAAAAAGCATTGAAATGTTCAATGTAGTCGTGAACGAATTTTATATATATATATATATATATATATATATATATATATATATATATATATATATAGGTGAAATGGTTATGCATTCTGAGGCATGAATACCCTATTTTAGGCAATATAAAGTACTGCTAAGCACATTTTACCAGTATTGAGCATATTTAAATCCAATTGCTCATAGCTGTGCACTGCATTAACCAGCGCAATGTCTTTGTGTGTAGCTGCACACCGCGCTAACCAGCGCAACCACAACGTATTTGCGCATAGCTGCACACCACGCTAACCAGCACAACGTCGGGCAACGTTGAGCAACGTCGAGCAACGTTGGGCAAAGTCGGGCAAAGTTGAGCAAAGTTGGTTAAACACGGCCACACCTCCTTTACTGTACCTTAACCAGTCAGGTCTGCCAAGTAGGAAAATAAAAAGCAGTGACAGGGCTCGAACCCAGCATACTGTGCACTATAGTCACAGTGCTTAACCACTAAGCCATGACAGCATTGCATAAACATGCACTTTCAACAGACACATATCTATCAAAGGAATTTTAAACATTGCCACCATCAGCTAAGCAGGTGTGCCTACAGCTGAGTTTTTCCAAAAGTGGCCAATCACAAATAAGTGCGGGAAATGAGGCATATTTAAGCTCCACAAGCGGGAATACTTGCTATAACTGTTTGTAGCTTCCTTCTGCAGTCAGCATGGCCGGTGTTGGAGAAGGCACTCGATTTAGAGCGCAACACTGGGGCATTGAAGAGTCCAAAGTAATGGTTTGGCTCCTTGTCCACAAACATGAGGAAAGACTCCTGCGGGGCCAGTACCAGGGTACCCAATATAAAACAGAGGCCTGGAACAGTCTTGCTCATGATCTCATCAGTGCCGCTGGTGTTCCTCGGAATGGTGAGCAGGTCAGCCACCATTATTCTGACCTGAAGCGTCATAGGGAGGAGCAACTGGACCAGTGGATCCAGGAATCCCGTGTGATGCCTAATGCCCTAGTACTAAGTAAGTACTTAATAAGTAGTTAAGAATTGCTATGCTTGTCTATACTATGGATAGGTATTTCTCAATATCGCTGCATTTACTTCACAGCTGCAGGTGTCCAGGCTATGAACCAGCAAGCCCATGAAGATAGGCTGCAAAGGCTGTGTCATCAGGCAGGTTAGTTATTATTCTGCATGTACTGTTATATAAAATAAATGAGACAGCCTTCCAAAAGTGTTTTAACCCAATAAATAAAGGTGTAATAATCCTTTAATAAATGTATAATTCCAGGAATGCGTCTGTGTCATTTTCTTTGATATGTTGTTGTACTGTTGCATTATACAAATAGTAGTGTTGTATTAAGCAGTGTCAACCCACACTTGGGTAGGCCCATATAACATGGATGAAGGGAGTGCCAGTAGCTTATATACATATTTACAGTCCTCAACTGTTGGTTCATGCCCAGCATGTACAGGTTAATCTGGCACATGAGTAGCTTGGTATTATGTTCCCCAGAAATGTCAGTGTGCTGCCAGAAATGTAGGGAGCTGTTAACGTATAACTGATACTTTCACCTGAACATATCTAGATAATTATATGAAAGTAGAGCTATCAGTGTACCAAATTAGCAGTAGTTTGTGTGAGCAACTCTCAAAATATGCTGCAGTAACATCTGCATCTTGGACAGTTTGTATGTAAGATACAGCTCATGTATATAATGATCTTGCAAAATCCAATTGGACAATATAAGGACATTGGGTAGTGTAATAATACATGTAAGGGGCAAATAACTGCAGTTAATAGGAATGTAGTGAAAACTAGAAGGATATATAAGTTAATTGAGCTATCTTTTTCCACCCTACTGTATGTGCATAAAAATGCAATTCCACACCTCAATTGGTATGTCTAATCTCAAAACATTTGTTGGGACATATGTCCTATTGGTTTATAAATATTTGCATTTATTTCTATGCATGTGCCCTGTTAAAATACCACAATATTGGTGGCCTGTTGCCATCAATTAAACCTGCATGCTGTTGTAATGTCCACTATTGTTCTATATATGCATGTGTTATGCTTGCTTTTCAACTGTTGAAAATCTGGTGTGTTGGGTTAATGGGAATACGTCTGCATGCTGTTATAACTAATTCAGAATGCTGTTGACTGTTACTAATGTATATCTTTATTAAACTCTCCAAAACATAGTTCGTATGGGAAGGACGGTCCCAGCAGACCCACCTTTCCCACCTCAGCTGGCCATGGCACCTGGCACCAGCAGATCTGGTGCCCAGCCTGGGACCTCCTCCTCCATTGGCCCTGTGCCACCTTCGGGTGGAAGCGCTGCAGGGGATGCGGCTTGGCCCCCCCCCATGCAAGCATGGGCGGAGGAGAGCCACCTATCACTCTTCGAACGGTCCGGGCTGTGGTGCGTAGAGAGAATAAACGTTCTGTTGCAGAACCTCTATGCCAGCTTGAGGCCCAAGTGGCGGAACTTCCATGTTAGCCTGCCCCTCCTACACAGCCCCCAGCACAGCCACCCTCTGGTCCGTGAAGGTGCAGTGGTGATTAGCCATGGGTGGGGATCTGGGGGCTCATGGGCTTGCAATTTCCAAACATCCCTCCCCGTCAAAGGTGTTCACCCACCACGTGTCATATACTGCCCCTGTATGCGGCTCATTTGTCTTGTCTGTTTACCACCCCAACCTACCTCCCCAAATATACCTACTTCCCCTACCCCACATTCCACTCTCACCTGAAAAAAAAAAAGAAAAAAGGGCAATCTGCCCCATACATAGCTGCCCATTTTGCACACATGTCCACTGGACACATGAAATGTTGTTTAATTGGCATTACAACATACTTTGTTGTCCTCACCACTCTCTCAGGGGTTGAAGGGTTCATATCTACCTCCAAATTTATTGCATATGCACAGCTGTTGCTGTTGAAGAAATTTGCAGCTATGGACCTTCCCTACACCCATCCTGCATATCCTGAACTATTTTCCATACTGTCTTTCCCTCTTTGTGCCCCTTTTTCACCACTTTTCTATCTCCCCATTTTTCTTTTCTTTCAAAGAAATGAGTGCAGGGGTTAGCGGGAGTAAGCACTATTAAGCAGTAGTTAGCTGGTTTGCGCATGTTTGCGCTTGTTTGCACTTGGCTAAGCAATGCACAGCAATGCGCAAACCCACACAAACCCACTTACAACTGCTTAAAAGTGCCTTAGTCATTCTGTATGTGAGGGCCCTTGTTCTGCTCAGAAGCAAAATAAAACACCTCTGTAAGTCTCAAACCCCGGACCTTGCACATACTACACAACATGAAGTACCACTAAGCCATGGTAGATATACATCAAGTTGGTGCTTAAATAAATATATCATGCATCAGAATGAGTGAATGTAAAGGAAAAATAGGAATACAATACCACACAACTTGTTCTGTGAATGTTGACCAACAGTTGTTGTGGGATTACATTACATGACTGTGATAAGAGAAGCAGCCATTCTAGTAGGAAATAATGTTACACCATCACTTTACAACCCCACACAGTATCACAGCAGGACAAACACGGGCATATCTGTTTAAGGCTGAGGCCATACCTCCCAACTGTCCCTAATTTTCATGGATGTCCCTGATTTTGAAACAAAATTTTAGCCCTGTCCCTCTGAATCCCTCTGAAAACTACTGACTTTGGCCAGAAAGGTGGTGAATTACACTTAATGAATAATGACAATAATTAAGAGTTAGACACTTATTTTACTTCAGAAAAGGTGTATTAATTCATATGCTCTGATTCTCTCAATGTCTCAACTTAATGGCACTAATATTTTAAAGGTGTCCCTGATTGTCGCTGACTTTTTCTTGGCTTTTCCCTGAGTCTGTTCAAATATGTACCTGAGTGGTTGAGAGGTCTGGCAGAGGCAGAAACAAAGAGGCATATCAGCCTTTCTCCTGTTACACACTGTGCAAATAGCTTTGGAATGAGTTCCAGAAGCATACCCTTATGTAGGAATACAACACTGAAATACAAATGGATGTAGCCATGTACTAGTAGCAACCAACTGTAACAATGCCATTGCTCTATTGCTGAAAAGACCTGTGTGGTGCACAGACAAAAAATAACAGGCTATTCTCTGGCTATCATGTGGATAGGTCCACAGTTGGGAGTTACGGAGACAGACTACTTGCCTTGATAAACTAACATGTACACAGCAACCCTGTACGTCCAGCAAGATAAAATCCACACAATAGTACTTACGCTGTCTGTACTTCTGCAACCCTAACCAAATGTAAAATATACCTGTGTGTGTAGGGTCTACCAAGGATGTAGGTAAGCATACTCACAGTACTGAAATGTGTCCATTTTTTTCTGAGCAGCTTGTGCTAATGTCAACACTAAAAAGGCACAAACTGTTTATAACTGAGTAAATGAATATTCACAGTATAGTAGTTCACAAACAATTCTTGTGCCAAAGGAATACATCTCAATAACTAGCTTTGTATGGCAGTTAATTGTAACAGTTGAAAAGAAAGTACATCTTTCCATGTATCTTGGGGTAGCATTTTGAGGGGTGAGCATACCTCTCAACCTGGAAACATCAAAAATCTGGACAAGGCCCATGAAAAATAGGTACAAATCTGCACTCCGATTAACATAAAATTTGCATACATAATTATGTAACCCCGCCCACTCCAGTGGAATTATGGGATACCAACTTTCAAATGCAAACTGAAGAACAGACCAACCAAAATATGGCACCAGAGTCCCCCTGCAGTCATTCCAATGTCCCATTACCTGGCTGTTTTGCCCCATTTACCATAAACACAAATGTGTGCAATGCATGCATACTGCTTTACTTCTACAATGATTATTTGGATTTTATTTTTACATTTTATAGCACAACGCACAAATACTAATAGATATCTGCTAAACAAAGCAAATTGGCAATACTGTCTCACAATGAAAATAGACTTGGCATTAAAATGTCTCTGCCCTTGAGGCTCACATTCATTGAAACCCACACCACATCCAAAGAAAAGGCATCTGTTTTCAAATCATAGGCCCCTTGCACATGAAACATATACGTGTTCTTTGATACACCTGACTGTATTAAATTACATTCCTCGTATAAAATAGCACACTTGTTATAGCGCATTTTAAAATGTATTGTTTTGAACATTTTTCCAGTGTGCAATGCAACAAAATGCATGAAGCAATAATGACAAAACTTCCCAATTCAGAAAATTTCCATTATAAAAGTCTACTCAAACTTCTACAATCCACAACTATCAGTAAATATGAACAATCTCTGCAGAAGTAAACATCATCTAAATCATTCCACATTAAAGAGATCTGAAACTAATGAAAAGGTCGCTGCTGGCAAACAACTTAATATTTCATTGTTTCATCTACAAATAAAGTGCCTGTTGCCCTTGAGGAATAAATTGTCTAGGCTGTATTAAAAATGATAAGCTAGTAATATTGCAATAAGGAATGGATGCTACACTGATAACAGGTTCATAGTTACTTGGTATCTCTGCTAAAGAGGACATTCTCAGGACTGCAGAATCCACCCCCTTTAAAAGTACAACACAGTACAGCAATCCATCTACATACTGTGGGAATAGAACCCACAGCCTTCTGCATCAAAAGCTAGTATTCTCCTGTTGTGCTAAAGAAGTAATGCCTGCAGTATATAATCACCATTCAAAAGAAGTAGTGCTTGCAATAAGTAATAAGTGTTCAAAATAAGTATTGCCTGCAATAAGGAATCACAATTCAAAAGAATTAATGCCTGTAAGCTGAGCTGTTAAGTAAAAAGAACCACCATTCAAAATAAGCACAGGAACAAAGTAAAGCTGCCAGTTCACACACGTTATGCCTGCAAGCTGAGCTGTTAGCCTGTTAAGTAAAAGGAATCACCATTCAAAATAAGCACACGAACAAAGTAAAGCTGCTGTTTCACACACATTATGCCTGTAAGCTGAGCTAAACACATACACTCACAAAAGTAGTTAATTAAAGTTGCCATTTCTCTTAGCCCTAATGCCATGGCCTGCAACTGAGCTAAACAAAGTAAAGAAGATGTCGTTTCACACACATGCTACGCCTGCAAGCTGAGCCATTAAGAAAATGGAATCACCATTCAAAACAAGCACAGGAACAAAGTAAAGCTGCCGGTTCACACACGTTATGCCTGCAAGCTAGTCCATTAAGTAAAAAAGAATCACTCACTATTCAAAAGTGATTCAAGAGGCTGCCATTTCTCTCAGCCATAATACCTGTAAGATAAACATACTCTCAAAAGTTATGCCTGCATTCTGAAAGCTGAGCCAAGCACAGTAAACAAAGTAAAGAAGTTGCCCTTTCACAGACACACACACACACACACACACACACACACACACACACACACACACACACACACACACACACACACATACTGCATTTGCCGGCTTTATACAACAAAGTACCTTCTATCAATGGTCCTTTCTGTCTGGTTAGTCATCCTGCAACAGACACTTTCAGCTCTAGAGTTGGCAGTTGAAGAAATCCTGCCCGAATGGCAGTTCGTTCATTAAACAGCAGAGCAGACACTTCCTGCCCAAATGACAGTACATTCCTAGTCCGGCTGGCTTAAAAGTAAATAAATCCTCCTGCCGTGGCTTAGAGATATCCTGTGTTCTACCGTGCCATGAACAGCAGTCCACTATTCAAACAGACGTACGGCATGTTGACGGAGCTGACGTCATTGTGCATGTCATGATGTCAGCTCCAAAAGCGCGAAAATCAAAAAAAAAATACTTTTGAAAAATCAAAAATAATGGGGTGCCACTCGGGAATCATGGCACCCCATTATTGGGACCCCAAAACTCAGTAAAATCCGAGTAATTCAGGACAGTTGAGAGGTCTGGGGGAAGGTACATTTCTACACTGACAAGTGGGTACTGGAAGCAGCAACATTAGGTCTGAGTACAAAATGTAAATCTCTGGCTACAGCCCTGGCTTCTGATATAAGAACTATACCAACCTTCTGTCTTAAACAATGATGTCCACAGCAAACAAGGATGAACTCCATCCTGGAAAGCTGAAAGGGCCACGCCTACATGAGTCAGCAATTTATAGTACTGGGTTGCTATGACAGTGATTACTGCAATTACTACACAGCAGGCTGCATGCAATTAGCAAATGGTGGCCACTAATTGGTGCAGAAGCCATCATATGCTCATATGCAAATTCCTACAAAAGCAGGCTGCAATCTCTGCCAACAAACTCAATCACTCTATTGCAACGACTGACAGAGAGAGAGAGAGAGACAGAGAAAGAGAGAGATAGAGACAGAGAAAAGGAAAATAAATATTACCAAATCATACAAAGGAAAGGTATGCGACACATATGTATTTACTGGCATGTAGTAGATGTTATTGAAGAATAGTCCACATAATGTGAACCATTCATATGTGGCAGCAGTACTTCTTTATGCACAGATGTTCTGCTTAACTACTGCTATGGACAGTACTGTGTGTACCTGTGGACAGTGGGACATACCTGTGAAATGTGTAGCTCAGCATTAAATGTCAAAGATCTGATCCATGTTATCTGTGTTCTGTACAGTAATGTGGGCATTGTTTGTTGGGGGGATTAGTGCTGCCATTATATAAACATGGGTGTGACAGAACAACACATGCATGATAGTCATATTAAAGTGTAGCTTAGCATTGGCAACCGCTGTAGCAGTCTAGTATGCTTATCTAGCATCTGTTGCTATATATACCCCCCTAATGTTAGTGTGTGTTCATATGTTACACCTGTTTGTGTTGCAGAAAGGCCCAACAGTTCAGCTGTGATGTCCAGGGACTTACAACAGTGTGGACCTTATGTGTGTATGCCACACACATACAGAGACATATATATGTGTCATATATATTCACATCTGTATATGTGCCTAGAGCAGGGGACATATTGCAACTGTTTGTGAATGGGAGAGATATATATGTTGGTGAAGGTTAGTATGCTCATATTTGTATGTGGGTTTTAGTGTGTGACAAACAAGACAGCATACAGTGCTGGTATATGACATGTGGTGATTAAACAGTGTGGGTGGTTTGTTTAGTTTGCAATGTTGAAGCCAGTAAGGCCTGCTAAAGCTACTTGGCCTGTGAACACCTTCAATGCATTTATCCCAAGACCGTGCAATTTTATTACATTACTGTACACCTTACATCCTTTGTATAATTGATATTCTCACTATGAAAGGTGAAATGTATATGTGCCTACATATATATGTATATGTAGACCAATGGATGTGTACATGTATATATACATATATATATATATATATATATATATATATATAGTTATATATACTCTTACACACCTACATCTACTTGTTGCAATAGATTCTCTGTACTGTTGACTGACTGTGATGGTCAATATGTTTGTGAATACGTCAAAGATATGTATCTGTGGGATAGCTTAGTGGGAAACTGTTTATGTCATGGTATTATGGGTCCTTGCTTTGATCCTAGCAAAAGCTGTGTATTCTGTTGCTAGGCAGAACAAATGCTATTGCATACAGTGTGATTAAGTCCCTTGGTTTTAACTCATTCCCTCCAGTACAGCTCTTTTGAGTGTGTACCTTTAACTCCCAGTGGGCGTGGCTTGAGACTTTAAAAAATAAAGTTATCACCTTACAGTTCTAACAAATACTCGTTGACATAGGTCAAATATCAATACAACTGTGTTTGCCATCATGTATGCTTCAGTATAAAATATTCAGATTCCTTGTATGTAGCATGGATTTGGAAGTATTAATGCAAATATGAACAAGCAATATTTGACGCCTAGAGGAGCAGTAGGAGGTAACTGCAGATGCACCTGGAGGCGTCACTCGGATGTAATAGGGTGTGTCATTGGAGGCTAAAGCACTACATCTATGATTATTGATTGGTACCAATGTTGAATGCAAATCCTGTGTGTACTGTAGTACTACTTGAAGCTCTGGGCCTGTACAGCAAAGTATGATGTATGTCCACATTGCTTGCCTCCACTGTTTTGTGTTGTCCCTGCATTTATCACAGATTACATTTCTCAAGATTAAGGTTGTGTAAGTACTGACACACAGTACTGTATAGTACACACTGAAATCTTATCTGGGTTGTCATACCTTTGTGTCCTCTAATTATGTCTGATGTGTGTGTAGGTATGTCTGTAACATGTCCTTTAACATATGTGTGGTAAAACATATATCTGCGTATCTAGCAACATTCACAGTGTACTACAGCAGTATGCAACCTATATTCCCATTTGTGTACATATTTTGGACACGGGTTTGCCATTAACAAGTTGTGTGGTATAATAGTAATACATTTACTGGACCTTACACTGCTTGTGATGGATGATATATTTCTTTACACATCAGCTTGATGTATATCTGCTTTGGCTAGGTGGTGCATCATGTTGCATACAGTGTGCCAGGTACTCTTGTATTGTCTTATGTAGTGATTTTATTTTGTTGCTGTGCAGAACATGGTTCATTAGATAGAGAGTGAGCAAGGCACTTTCAAGCAGTTGTGGGGTGAGCAGTGATAAGTGGCAGTTACAGTGTTTCACTCTCGGTTAGCTTATAGGTTGCAATATATGGCAGTTCAGTCATATCTGTACTGTATAATGTTAAGTGTGCCATATAACTTGCTCAGACATATTTTTGTATTTATGTCTTCCAGGGATCATGGCCCATTGCAGGAACCCCAGTTACAATAGTGCTGAAGATTATATCATTACTAGCAGTATGATTCAGCACTACCATCTCATGTTCTCACAAACCAGACAGGACCAGCAGGAGCATACTGCAATGTGGCAAGATGTTGTGCGCAGGGTCAATGAGGTATGCCTGCATAACCGGACATATGATGAGGTGCGCCACCACTGCATTGATCTTCTCAGACATGTCCATCAGTGTGCTGCTGATGTGCATAGACAACAGCTTGCAACAGGAGGTGGTGTTAATATCCACCCCCCCTCGCCAGAGTGGAGGAGCTGCTCCTGAGCCTGATGGCACCTGCCCAACAACAACAGCAGCAGACATATACCATGATGGAGGTTGGAGCCACCCAGCAAGCACACATGGATCATGCAGGTAACATGGCATATATGTAGACTACTGTTATCTGCATTGGTAGATCATGCATATGTGAGATGTGGAGTGTGCTGTTCAAAGATGTGGAGCCTGTTGTTGTGCAATACTGATCATTTGGAACATAATCTGTAGCCCTGTGAATGTAAACTGTTGTTGTACTGTAAGATTGCAAACACACAGTAGCAATGCCACAGTTGTGGCCACTGACAAACTGTCTCATCTCTATGTAGGTCCCTCTGGGGTGACAGCAAGGCAGCATACAGATGCTGGTGAGTGTGTTCTACATTTATTATTGTAAATAAAAAGTGCATGTCATAGTTAAGGTGTAGGCCATGTACATATGTAAGACACCTACCTATAATGCATGCTGTGCATGTTTGGTGTAAGAGCACTCACATCTCACTAATGTGATTAGCTGCCTCAAACACATGCAATACCCAGACCATCTCAAGCAAATATGGCTAGACTGTAGTGACCATTGGATAGGCACAGTTGATACTCAACATGCACATAACATACACATCTATGTCATACACAGAGTATTTTAACATGCTACACATAAAGGATTCCAAAACCCTCTGTAAAGACACACTCCAGTATCCAAAATCTCATCCACACAATACACATAATATACCTGAGGGGTAGAGGCCTATCATGGGGCATTTAAATACTCTGCAACACACTACACATTCATGTCAGGGAATGCACCTTACTGGCCTCCTTACAAACTCATGTAACAACTGGTTGTGAAATGGTGAATTTAGCCAAGGTTTTTCAGTTCTAGCACAGCATGATTAGTGCTGGGTTGGGAAACATTTGTAGCCTTGAGTGACCACCCGATGCTTCATGATGATGGCCTATGGTACTATACCCCATCCAGTTATTGTAACCACAGCACTACACATAGCTTTCATTGCTATACACCTTAATGTTGTGTGTGTGCACACATATGCACATCTAAACAGTATGCATACCAATCACCATTTGCACAACTGACACATATATATCTTGTGATGCTACTTGAGTGGCTAGGTCATATGACACACATTGGGTATATGTAGTGTTTAAATATGCAGTTGTGTTTTAGCATGCCATGTCATGGATGAGACTGGCATGTCCACAATATGATCTACACTCACCATAAGTATTGTACATTGGGTATGTGGTTGAATGGTATTCCATCAATTATCCATGCACCACTGATGATGTTGCGTGAATACTCATCATGCATGTGCTAAAAATGTGTCCACAATTATTTGCTAAAGACGCAGAGGCTGTAATCAGCATTGGATACCAATCTGACATACAGATACACATCCAGCAATGGTATGTATACCTGTGAGTTATGGTGCACAGTACATTATAGGGTTATGATTACCTGCACAGCAATGTTGTGTCCATGTATGCATTGTGTTCCAGGGGGAGGGCCATCACCTAATAACAAAAAGCATGCATCAAAGCCATGTATACTGTTAGTAACAAGGACTGACTATACTTGCACTGCATGCTGTTGAGCAACACATGTCCTGCATGCTGACATGTGTGATATGACTGTTTTGCTTGTGATACTGTACCCCACCATCACCTGCTATTGTGCATGTTCTGTGATTGTTGGTGTTATGTGTGTCTGCTTTAGGGAAGAGTGTATTTTTGTGTGTGTGCATGTGTGCATGTGTGCATGTGGTCTGAAGTCATGTTCAGGTCTTAAAGTGTGTTTCCTGTTTTCCTCTCACAGGTGCTGAGGTGGGGCTTGTTCAGTACAGCAGGAAACCTGATGTCACTGAGACAGACAGTGATGATAAGAATAGGTGTGTTGAGGCACAGGCAGGTTTGTCAGGGTCTGTTGTTGGGCCACCAATTGACAGTACACAAGTCTCCACCCCATCCATGCACACAGTCATACTGCCTGTATATCCATCATCACCATTGCCCTTAGCTGAGGGACAGTGTACGGTTGGCACTGGTCAGGAAAGTGTGGTATCTATGGCACATGTATCAGGACACAGCAGCCATAGCCAGATGTCTGGAACGGTACCACATAGGCAGATTTCCAGGGGTTCTCATCAAAGCACTGCTGGTCATCATGCCCCTGGCAGACATGCCACACCTCTTTCTACCACATGCATGTTCCAGGCTGTCATGAAGGCACAGACATGAATGGAGCGGTACACCAGACAGGGGCTAAGGGCACAGAGGGCTCATTACACCTCTGTAAATGACAGAATCCATGCCCTAGCAGGTGCCATACGTAACTACACTGAGGTCATTGACAATGTCATGTCCATGTGTCAGGGCAGTGCGGGATGGTTGAGACATCGACGTGGACGTATGCCAGTAACATCAGCAGCTGGAGGTCGCCATAGACGTCCAGCAAGTCACAGCCACTCCTGTAGTGCCAGTACCAGCCCCAGCAATGTTGGGGGGGCTGTCCATAGATCGTCCTAGCAGACCACGTGCACGTGGCTCTGGCCAGTCCCAACAGGGACCTGGATCCAGTGGACATTTGTCAACCTCTTCAGATAGTACCCAATCTGGATTAGTACCTGATACTGTCTGTAGCACCCCTGCCAGGCACAGGTTCTGTATCCATGGCCAGAGACGGTGATCTGTAAAGCCTGCCAGGTACAGTCTGTAGCTGTCTCACAATTCCCCATATATGGCAGCCACATGGTGGAACTGTGTGCATGTAGACACACACACATAAACCAGAAACCTAGGGCAAACACATACCCGCACACATTACATCAACATTGGCCCATAACAGTACTCATGGCCCTCACACACACACTCACACACGTCGATTATATGGCTCAGTGTAGGCCTCTGGCAAACCAACAACACACCCTGTACATATGATGAAACCTGTGCCACCTCCTGTCATATGTAACATTGATGCAGGAACAGGCTAACATGGTGCTGATGTACAGGGTGACTTTAATAAAGTATAGCAATGGCTGGATGTGTAGCATGTTGTCAACAGTAAAGTGTAATGATATCCTTGAAGGTGTAGCTGAGCAGGCATGACGCATTAAAGCTGTAATTAGCAATGTTGTATTGTTTTCATCAGTGTTTATTCCAATTGTGTGTTGTTTGCCCATGTGCCACTTGGCTGATGTGTGTAGTTGTGTCAGCATACATTATACAGTGGACAGTAAGTGTGGGGTTTGTGCAACACAGGTTTGCAGGTGTCCATTTGTGAGCATGGTGGAGGTGCACTGTCTGCATGTACATGCATATTGGACACATGGGCAGGGTGACATGCCCTGTATTGGCCAGTGTCAACACTCCATAGTTTCTATTGGTGGCCAATATGCATTGCACTACACACATTTTGGAACTTGAGTACACATGTGTGTGTGTATGACACGGGTTGACACTGTGCTGTGGGATGATGCTGTTGTTGCTATCTGTCATTGGTTTGCATTACTAAGGTTAACACTGTCTCAGCTGCATAATCCTTTAGTAATGCACACTGTTCACCTACAGGGTTGCATGGACCATGCTATCACAAACACATGAAATTCTCACTTATACAGTAAAAGTGCGTTAGTCTCATGGACCCCTGCCATAAACTAAATATATAATAGAAGGTGTGAAGTTGTACCAAAAAAGAGTTACATACCAAGAAGAGATAACCTCTCTGGTCAGTATCATTGGGAAAATACAATCCCTCAATAAACATTCAAGGCAAGCTTCAAAATACAAAATGGCAAGGATTCCAAAGACAACACTAAAGCTTTCTTTAGTGTTGTGTATAATCTACAGGGGAAATCTCAGATTGGGTCACAGTTAATGTAAATGGTCACAAAGTACACTTATCTGACTGACATTACCAATTACTTGTCAGACAGTTTGAATGCAGATTTCACCACCCTGTCATTACACAAGGGCCACATTTCCAGACCTGAAGAATTTAAAACCTGATGATTCACAGACACTCTAGTTAAAACATCTCTTTACCAAAGTCCAACCCACAGTGGCAATGGTACTGGACAGTATCCCTGGCTGTGTCATACACAAGCTGACATATGAAGTCACCACTCACCTAAACACTCTGTCCAGATGCAGCCTCTATACAGGTTACATACTTGTGAAATGACGCATGGTAATGATGTTCACAGTCCACAGGGGCTGAGCTACAATGTCTTCTTCTCCTTTTGGATGCTCCCATTAGGGGTTGCCACAGTAGATCATCTGTTTCCATTTCTTCCTTCCCTCTGCATCTTGCGCTGTCACACTATCCACCTGCATGTCCTCTCTCACCACAGCCATAAACCTCATCTTAGACATTCCTCTTTTCCTGTTATCTGGCGGCTTCATCCTTAGCATCTATTTCACAATATACTCTGCATCCCTCCTCAGCACATGTACAAACCAACTTAATCCTGCCTATCTGGCTTTGTCTACTAACCTTCAAACCTAGGCTGACCCTCTAATATACTTATTCCTAAACTGGTCCACCCTCGTCAAACCCAGGGCAAATGTTAACATAAATTGATTAAGGGTAGAACTACATCAGATCCTGGAAACTCTCACCCTATAAGCCAGACAAATGTTATTGGGAAGGCTATGGAGCACAGCATTATGGAACTCATTAACAGAGACATTATGAACCTGCAAACACTGCACCATACCCGCTTAGGTTCTCTAAAGCCCAGATCATGGCTCATACACCTAGTAGACTTCAAGCCAGTTAACAAGGCTATAGGTGAGGGAGGGGAGGTCCACACAGCCAAGCTATAGCTCACCAGCAATTCATACCCATCCCACATTCTGGTGTTATACATAACCTCAACAGACTGACCATAAACGATTGTTAGATGATGGATTGACAACTGATGCACAGATGTAGGACACACAGTAACATTTGGAGCCTCCATGTACAATTCTATGCCAGTAATAAGTGGTATTCACCTGCATCCAGTCCTGGGACCACTCCTGTTTGGCATATAGCTTTCACAAACACAGTAGGGATATGTCTGGCCACGTTTGATGAAAATGCATACTGTGGGCTATACTTTAATCTCCAGATGGCACACACATCCTCCAAAAGGGTATCATAGAGACAGATACCTGGTGTCACACACATGCTGTAAAGCTATAAGCCAAAGAAAGCAGTTATCCACTTTTAGAAAACAAAGTATCCCCAGAGTACAACATACGTAGTAGCCCCCAAAATGTGGAACAGGTACTAATGTATACATAGAGCTATGTGTTTAGTCATCTCTCCTTTGATAATCACATTACCAAAGGGTTTTGGAAATCCCTCTGTGGAGCACATAAGCAATAAAGGGTTTGCATGCAGATCCACAGAGGTTGTTGCACACCTATAATGATTAGTCATCTTTGCCAGACTTTGCTTGCTTTGGAACAGGATTCAAATCTACCTCAAGCATAAACCCTCGCTCACACTCTTCAATAGAAACCGTGATGAGTGGATGTGAAACAGAAGACGTAGCCCAGGGATCACTGCAGTGGCTAAGCTTGTCACTAGCATACAGAAGTAACCTAAGGTCTGGAAAGTGCCAGCACGCTTTGGCAAAGATAACAGATGTGTTCATGAAGAAAGCAGAGTACCCACCTATGAAATAATTGAGGTCACATGTATGTATATGGCTTTGCCCCACAGGTACCTTACATGTGTAATGCACAGTTGTCATTGTGATATGTCATACACAAAAAAAATGGGGTCACACACTCTCAGCAAGTGCAAGATTCAAACTCCTTCCTAAGTATATTACGATACTACAGCAGCATGCATTTACATGACACGCTATACACATTACTGGGATTTCACCTTTTCACAGGTATAGTTGTAGGATGGTGACATCATCAGACTTGTCAAAGATGAGTATACCACTTTTAAGGGGTATGAGTATTCTCCAAAAAGGATGCTCCTTCCCAGGAAGACACACATCACACACCCTTGGTAATTGTAGGATTCAAACCCCAACCTAACTAACTACATTATGATAATGCAGCAGTATACATTTACACAACGTGCTATACACATTACTGAGATATCTTTTTTCCACAGGTATATTTGTAGGATGGTGACATCATCAGACTTGACAAAGATGAGTATACCACTTTTAAGGGGTGTGAGTAGTTTCCAAAAAGGTTGCTCTGCCTCAGGAAGACACACACACACAGTAGGCAAGTGCAGGATTCAAACCCCTACCTAATAATAGTACAGCAGTACACATTTACACGACACACTATACACATTACTGAGATTTCTTCTTTCCACAGGTATATTTGTAGGATGGTGACATCATCAGACTTGACAAAGTTGAGTATACCACTTTTAAGGGGTGTGAGTAGTCTCCAAAAAGGTTGCTTTCTCCCCAGGGAGAGACAGACAGATGCACACACACACACACACACACACACACACACACACACACACACACACACACACACACACACACACACACACACATTTGGCAAGTGCAGGATTCTTAATCCAAACTAAGTACGTCTTTACACTTCAGCAAACAATATGGAGTTACAGGGTGCAATACAGACATTACTTGCTGACAGTTTGCCCAAAGTTTTTTTTCACATTTGCTAACCTCAGCAGGCTTATTATACTAGGTGTATTGTGAGTGTATTGTATGCATAGGCCATGACCATATCATATATGGGTTGATGCACCACAGGCTGGCACACACAGGGTCAAACCGGTGGCTAAGCTCTGTCAACCCAATACTGGACAATACAGTCAGGAGGAGTAGGGTCATACAACCACAACACTAACTGTCTCACATAGACCTACAATATAAGCACCAGCAAAACACACACACATAAATACACATTACCATACTCGGAGAATACAAATATCAATCTGAAAAAGAGAGAATGTCCTCCTAAGCAGACAAGCAAGCAACATGCACCTCCAAGCACACACCAGAAAACACATAATACATCAAAGCAGTGTGCCTCACAACAGGCTCTAAGGCAAAACTACATACCCAACACACTAGTAATAGATGACTTCATTGTCAAGCACAGAGATGTTCCACTCACTTGGCTGGACAAGGGGAAGGCTACTGTCAGTTGTCTATCAGGTGCTATAATCCACCACATAACACAAGCACTTACATCACTCCAGAACAGATACATATATGACGTGTCCTTTGTACATGTCAGTTTGAATGATATGAGACATACCTCCCAGGACAACATGACAAGAGATATATAGTAGTTCTATGATCATGTTGCCCAGGCTGGTATGACCCTGACCTTGAGTAGCATCTTACCTTCACCTACATGATACTGCAATATAACAGAAAGATGATAAACTTCAACAATTGGCTGAGCTTCTGGTGTCATCCAAAGGGGATCCAGTCTCTGTCTGCCTGTGATGACATGATAGACAAGCCTCGTTGCTTCGCTACAAATGGTTTGCACCTGTCACCCCTATGCTTCTGAATACTGGCCAAGGCTCTTGCTGTCCCCAAATTACCTTTTTTAGGCAAGGCTCAAAGATTCATAGGTTCATAGGTAGGTACTAGGCTATTGGCCCTGGGCCCTATAAAGCCCAGCCAAAAAGATACCCTGGCTTTTGCCACCCAAGAAATTTATTTTCCTGTGCCACTGTCAAACAGAGACACAGAAGTGATCCCCAGGGTGAATTTCCTATTTCCCATCCAATCATCAAGATTTTTCTTGAAGAGTGCTAATGAGGAGCTTTGTTTGATATAGATAGGTAGTTTATTCCGGCGTATGGGAATTCTCTGGGACAGGAATCTATCCCTCTGGCATGTTATTTATTGTGGTGACAAGGTTTAGGTCCCTAGAGCGTGTAGGTTCATAGGTTCATAGGTAGGTACTAGTCTATCTGCCCAAGGGCATTTATAAGCCTAGCCAGAATGTGTTGGCTTTCGCCTCCCTTTTAAATTAGTTTCCTGGGCCTCTGTCTAGCAGGGCCACTGAAGTGATCCCAGGGGTAAATTTATGATTTCCCATCCACTTGTCAAGATTCCTCTTGAAGAGAGTCAGCGAGGGGCTCTGCCTAACAATAAACTGGGATTTTATTCCAGAGCGAGGGAAGTCTCTGGAACAGGAATCTATCCCTCCAGCACATCCTGTTTATTGCTGTGCTGAGGTTTAATTCACTGGAGCATGTGGCTCTAAGAGATTTGGTTTTCTTGAGGTGGAGCATGTCCATTAATTCCAGGTTGGACATGGCCTTATAAGTCAGGCATAGATCACCTCTGAGCAGGCAGTAAGCAACTGAGTAGAGCTGGAGTTTCTTTAGTTGAGCTGCATAGGGCATCTCTTTGAGGACCATGATCCTCTTGGTGAGGTACTTCTGTGGTCTTTCCAGCTGTTGCATGTGCCGATTAAGGTGCATACCAAATGGGGCATTGTACTCTATTATGGGCCTAATGAGTGATGTGAAGAGGGGCACAATGACCTCTCTTGATCTAGAGGTGAACCCTTTCATGATTAGGTGGGCTACATAGAAGGAATTTCTAGCCACTTTGGCAATGTGATTATCAAAGGTGAGGTTACTATCTACCTGGGTCCCCAGGTCCCCAATTACATTTTCCGTACCTAGTGGATTACCACCTATGTGGTCATTCGTGGGCCCTTTCTTTTTTCCAAAGAGGATGACTATGCATTTTTTGGCATTCAGCTTGTGGCCATGGTTTTGACACCAGGTATCTGTCTCTGTAAGACCCTTCTGGAGGATGTCTGTGTCAGCCGGAGAGTCAGTTATGCCCCCAGTTTGCAGTCATCTGCAAACTTGGTCAGCCATAGTTATCCCATGCTTGCCTGTACCGCAGAGAAGTATATACTGAACAGGAGGGGTCCCAGGACTGAGCCCTGTGGGATGCCACTTGTGACTGATTTAGAGTCGGACATGGCACCTGCAACTCTGACCATGTGTATTCTATCCGTGAGCCAGTTGGCCACTCATCTCATGACATAGGGGTTAATGTTTAAGCTGGTAAGCTTGTCTATGATGCCAGAGTGGGGAATGGTGTCAAAGGTCCAGGTAGGCTGTGTGGACTACCTTCCCTTCATCTATGGCCTTGGTAACTGTTTCAAAGAAGTCAACTATGTTTAGGAGGTAGGATCTGCCTTTAACAAAGCCGAATTGGGTAGGGTCCAGTGTCTGGAAGTTCCCAATGTCTCTATTTATGAGTTCCATGATAATGCGCTCCATAGCTTTTCAGACCAGGCTGGTCAGGCTTATAGGGTGACAGTTCCCAGGTTCTGTTGGGGCATCACCTTTGTGGAGCAGGATGACTGTTGCTGTACACCATTCTTTGGGTACATAGCCTGTGGTAAGGCTGAGTCTGAACAGTGAATTTAGGTGAGGGTTTAGTTCCTTTTGGAGCTCATGTAAGATGCAGCCTGGGACACCATCCGGTCCCATTGATGCTGTGTTCTTAGCTTTGGAGAGGGCTGTTTTTACCTGCATGTCCATGATGTCTGGGGCTCTGCATTCATCTGGGATGGACACGGGCCCTTTTGGGGGTGGGGGGGTTTGCACTGAACTTGTCTGCCAGGATGTTGGCAATGTCAGTTGGTTCAGTGTATTTTTTGCCATTTTGCAGTAGCTCAGAGCATATCTGAGAGTTGCCACCTAAATTTTTGATATAGCTAAAGAAGGCTTTGGGGTTATCTTTACATTCCTTGGCAATTTTTCTTTTGAAACTGGCCTTGGATGATTTTATCAGCGATCGTAGTTTCTTGCTAATATTGATCAGTGATGCCTTCCCTTTTTGGAATTTTGCTCTATCATGTAGTAGTTTCCTCCTTCTGTTGTATAGCTTATTTATGGCCAGGGACCACCAGACTGGTTTCCTCTTTTTAGAGAAGTGAGTTTTGGTTTTACTTGGGATGGCTCGATCCATGCATCCCTGTAAATGCTCATAGAATGCACTTGTAAAGGATTCTGCAGATTGGATAGCATTATCCTTTAGCAAGGGGACTTTGAAACTTTCCACTTCATTCTTCAGAAGTGTGAAGTTTGCTTTGTAAAAGTTTTTCACAGTGGTTTCCTTGACTAGGGGTGGGATCGGGCTGTGGATGTCCAGTGTGATTAGTTTATGATCTGATCTCACAGAGAGGTGTTTACCTCTGGTGTGGAACACTGATCCCCCATGTTGGTGATGATCAGGTCCAGTATGTTGTCACCTCTAGTGGGTGTGGTGACCAGCTGTTCCAGGGCGTTTGAGTTTATAAACTCTAGGAAGTCTTGGGCAAAGGAGTTTATACTTGAGTAATTCTCACAGTCAATGTTTGGGTAGTTGAAATCTCCTAATATCATGGTGTTTGGTAGGATCTTTATATTTTCCAGTGTTCTCAGGAATGCTGAGTGAGGGTCCTGAGACAAGGTATTTGATCTGTAGCAGGCTACGATCTGATAAACAGCTTTGCCCACTGTTAGTTGCACTTGGATGGTCTCCGAGGCCTTGTGCTGTGCCACTAACCTGGAGGTATGGATGTCCTTTATGAAAATGGATGCACCCCCTCCTTTTGTATTTCAGTCTGGGTTTTGGGGCCGAAGCTCGGAGAGATTGGGATTTCTTTAAGTGGAGCATTTTCATCAGCTCTGTGTTTGACATAGCTTTGTATGTTAGGCAGAGATCACCTCTGAGTAGGCGAAATGTGACAGAGTAAAGCTGGAGTGTTTTGAGATGGTCTGTGTAGGGCATGTATTTGAGGCCGGTAATCCTCTTTGTGAGGTATTTCTGTGGCCTTTCCAGTTGTTGTAGATGTCTTGTGAGGTACATCCCAAAAGGGGCGTTGTATTCTATAATGGATCTAATGAGTGATGAGTAGAGGGGAACAATGACCTCTTTTTTTCTGCATGAGAAACCTTTTGTGATGAGGTGTGCCACAAAGAAGGATTTCCTGACTACTGTGGCGATGTGATTATCAAAGGAGAGACTACTGTCCACCTGTGTCCCAAGGTCTCTCATCCCACTTTCGGTGTTAAGTATACTACCAACTATGTTGTACTTCATGGGTACAGAGTTTTTACCAAAGGGGATGACAATGCACTTTTTGGCATTGAGCTTGAGGCCATGGCTTTGACACCAGGCATCTGTCTCAGTGAGGCCCTTTTGTAGGATGTCCACATCGTTAGTAGTTTCGATTATGGCTCCTAGTTTGCAGTCATCTGGGAACTTCATTAGCCAAAGACCTTATGTATTAGCCTGTACTTCAGGGAAGTAGATACCAAACAGGACAGGACACAGGACTGAACCCTGTGATACTCCACTTGTCACTGGTCTGAAGTCGGATTTGGAGTCTGCTACTTTCACAGTGTGGGTTCTGTCAGTGAGCCAGTTGGCAACCCATCTTGTGACATAGGGATTTATACCTAGTTTAGTGAGTTTATCTATAATTCCAGAGTGGGGGATGGTGTCAAAATCCTTGGCAAGATCTAGATAGGCTGTGTGAACCACCTTACCCTTGTCTATGGCTTTGATGACTGCTTTAAAGAAGTCTATCAGGTTTAAAAGACAAGATCTGCCTTTTACAAACCCAAACTGGTTGTGGTCCAGAGTTTGGAGATTACCAATGTCTTTTGTTTATAAGTTTCATGATGATACGTTCCATGGCCTTGCAGACCAGGCTCATCAGGCTAATGGGGCGCTAGTTCCCGGGGTCCATGGTGGCTCCCCCCTAGTGTAGTGGGATAACCATTGCTGTGTGCCATTCAGCAGGCACAAAGCCTGAGGTGAGGCTATGATTGAACATGGTACTTAGGTGTGGTGCCAGTTCATTCTGTAGTTCATGTAGAACGCAGCCTGGGATGTTGTCTGGTCCCATGGATGCTGTGTTCCTGGCTTTGGAGAGTGTGATGTTTACCTGTGCAGCCGTGATGACAGCAACATTGCATTCTTCCAGTATAGAGATGGGCTCTTTCATGGGTGAGAGGGGGGTAAAGTTAGCACTGATCCTATCTGCCAGGATGTTGGCAATATCAGTTGGGTCTGTATATTTAGTGCCATTGTGCTGTAAATCAGAGCAGACCTGAGTGTTGCCATTGAGATTCTTCACATAGCCATAGAATGCTTTGTGGTTATCATTAGAATCAGTGGCGATTTTGTTTTCATAACTAGCTTTGGAGGATTTTATCAGGGATCGCAGCTTTTACTGAGGCTGACCAGGGGGCTCCTCCACTCATGGAATTTTACTCTCTTTTGCAACAGTTTCTTCCTTCTGTTGTACAGTTTGTTTATGGCTGGGGACCACCAGATTGTCTTCCTTTTCTTGGAGGATAGCGTCTTGGTTCTGTTTGGGATTGCACGATCCATGCACTCATGTAAGTGCTTATAAAGTGCAATTGTGTAGGATTCAGTAGTTGTAACTGTATTGTCCATCTGCATGGGTGTCCTGAAGTTCACAACTTCTGTCTTAAGAAGCATGAAGTTGGCTTTGGAGAAATGTTTTAACATGGTTTCCATAATGGGGGTTGGGGGAAGAATGTGGATATGTAGGGTAATTAGCTTATGGTCAGATTGGACCAATGAGGCATTGACTTCAGGTGTGGAACACTGGTCACTAAGGACAAACCAAACCCCATAACCAACACAAATAACCACAAAGTGAGCTAAATGCTTCTCATTGCCAGAAGTCTCAGCCTCCAAGTGCACACACTCGAGGCACTTCTCAGTATGGAGAATATTGATATCTGTGCAGTAACAGAAACCTAGTTCAAGCCACCAGAGAGCACACCAGCACTACCAGGATACTACTCATTCCATACCTTCCAGCATCAGAACCTGGATCATAGCATATAGGGTGGGGATGTATCCATATTCATCAATGATACCTACACCTCTCTCTACATCCTCTCTACAGGATATGTACCCATAAAATGTTGCACAGCAACGTTATTCCCACTCCACAGGGGTGGGGCCACAAAAGACCCTTGGCATTCATGCTCTATGAGCCTGATGAGACTGATCTGCAAGGCAATGGAACCAGTCATAATGGAAGTCAACAATAAAGACAATGGGAACCTTCACACAGTTGAGCACACCCAGTTTGGCTTCGTCGAATGCAGATCACGCCTCCTGAACTGGGGTGGATTTCTTTGAGACAGTTACCCAGGCTACAGATGACTGAAATGAGCTCCCACATAGCCTACCTATACCTTGCTAAGGCCTTTGACACCATTCCCCAGTCAGGTATCATAGATGAACTCACCAACCTGGGCATGAATCCCTACATCACAAGATGGATTGCAAACCTGCTCACAGATAGATCCCACAAATTAAGAGTTGCTGGCTACATGTCAGACTCTACACCGGTAACAACTGGTGTCCCCCAGGGTTCAGTCCTGGGGTCCCTCCTGTTTGGTATAGACTTCTCAAAAGTACATGCCAACACAGGAGGGTTTTGGTTGACTAATTTTGCTGGGAACTGTAAAGTGTTTGCCATAATATATTCCACAGATGACACAAATATTCTCCAGAAGGGATTCTATGAGACAGATGTGTGGTGTCAGAATCATGACCTCAAGCTCAATGTGAAAGAATGCATAGTAATCCCCTTTGGGGAAAACAAAGGACCCGCAAACTACCACAAAGGTGTTACCCCCTAAAAACTGACAAGGTAATAAGGGATCTGGGGACACAAGTAGATAGTCATCTTTCCTTTGTCAACCATGTTGCCAAAGTGATTAGGAAATCCTATGTGGCCCACTAAATCAACAAAGGGTTTGCATCAGGATCAAAAGAGGTAGTGGTGGCCCTCTACTCTTAAGTCATCAGACCCATCATTGAGTACACTGCACCATTTTGGATGTACTCGACTAAGCATATCCAGCAGCTGTAGAGACCACAGAGGTACCTCACCAAGAGGATTACTGGCCTCAAACAGTTGTGTTATGCAACACAACTAGTAAAACGAAATCTGTTCTCCATTGCATACCGCCTACTCAGAGGCACACTCTGCCTAACATACAGAGCCATGTCCAACACATAACTGTTGAACATGCTCCATCTACGGATAACAAAATTGAGTCACACTACACACTCCAGGGATATGAACCTCATCACAACAATGAATACAACATGCTGGTGGGATAGAATACCATCCCAGACACTTGCCATACTGTGGAACAGAGTCCCAATGTACATCGGACAGAGCCCATCGCTGACAATCTTCAATAGGAACCTTGATGAGTGGATGGGAAACAGACAATTCATGCCAGGCATCACATCAGCAGCCCCACTAGAAAGGGGCTTAGGGTACTAAGTATTAGAACTGGGGCTTAGGAGACTACCCAATGGGGTGGTGAAAGCTGCACAGCTTGCCTAGGCTAATATATGCCTTTGTGAAGATAGTCTACTACATACCTATGAACCTATGTGACAGGTACATGTCTACAGATAGTAGATGTGTACTTCATTGTACAGTCATGTTGTACAGCAGGCACATGGACCACATACACTGTAATGCTTACAGATACTGGTGGCTGTTATGTACAGTGGGTGAGATGTGCACCTCATGTCTTTTGTGCCATTGGGATGTGTGCTGGGTGGGACAGTCCTGGATGGCTCCCTGTCATGGTCACCCTCTTACACAAATCTCTGTCCATCCATCTTTGGCTTATTATACTGCGTTACCCCTACATATATATAGGTACATGGGTAGGTAATAGGCTATCTGCCTGAAGGCATATATTAGTATGGCCAGAGTGTGCAGCTATCACCACACATGGGGTTAGCTCCCTAGGCCTCTGTGTTTTAGAGCTGATGAAGTGATCCATGGTGTGACAGTTCAGTTTCACATACACTCATCAAGGCTCCTCTGGAAGACTGTCAGTGAGGGACTCAGCTTAATGTATGTTGGGAGCCTTTTCCAAAGCAAGGGAAGTCTGTGAGTTAGTAATGTACCCCTCAAACATGTTCTATTTATTATTGTGATGATGATATCCCTAGAGCATGTGGCACAGTGAGCTTGGGTTTACTTCACATAGAGCATGTACATCAGTTCTGCATTGGACATGGACCTGTCTGTTGGGCAGAGATTGCCTGAGTAGACAGTATGCAACAGAGTACAGATTGAGTTAACTTCAGTCTTGTTGCATGGGGCAACTGTTTGAGACTAGTAATCCTCTTGTTGAGGTACTTCATTGGCCTTTCCAGCTGTTGAAGGTGCCTAGGCAGATTCATCGCAAGTGTGCCATGATACTCTCTGATGGGTCTGATGACTGATGAGTAGAGGGAACCTCTTTTGACCTACATGCAAAGACCTTGGCAATTTGTGGGAACACATAGCATGATTTTCTAACCACTTTGTGAACATGTTTCTGGAAGTAGAGATGACTATCCACATGTGTCCATAGATCCCTTATTATTTCCTCCATATTTAGGGTGTTGGCACCTATGTGGTATTTGTATGACTGTAGCTCGAGGCCATAATTTTGACACCACATCTGTCTGACTGAGACCCCTTTTAAGGATGTCTCTCTTGTCCCAAACATCGATTATGACAACCTTTTTGCAGTCATCCACAAACTTTGCTAACCATAGCCCTCATGTGTTTGACTGTATTTCTGAAAAGTATGCACCAGACAGGAGGGGTCCCAGGACTTAGCCATGGGGGACAGCAGTTGTTACCAGCTTACAGTCCAACAGGGAGACCACAATTTTTACCGTGTGGGATCTATCTGTGCCCCAGTTGGCAATCCATCCGATGACATATGTGTTTATGCACAGGTTGTTGATTTTGTGGATACGACATGTGTGTGGGATGTTGGAAAAGGGCTTTTCAAGGTCTATGTAGGCCGTGTGTAGCTCATTTCATTGATGTATCTCCTGGGTGACTGCCTTGAAAACTGTCTAGCAGGTTTAGGAACCATGATCTGCCCCTGACCAAACCAAAATGGGTATGGTTGGGTGTTTGTAGGCTCCCAATAGCTCTGTTTATGAGTTCCATAATGATGGACTCCATGGCCTTGCAGATCAGGCTTATTAGGCTTATAAGACAATAGTTCCCATGGCCTGTTGTGCACCAACACTTGTGGAGTGTGCCAAACGTTGCTGTAACCCATTGAACAGTTTCGTATCCTGTACAGAGGGTGAGTCTCAACAGACTGTTCAGGTGCAGGGTCTGGTTTTTTTGGAGTTCACATATGACACAGCCAGGGAAACCATATCATCCCATAGACACCGTGTTTTTAGGTTTGGATAGAGCTGTTTAACCATTGTATGTGTGATTTCTGAGTTTTCACAATCTCCAGGTATGGTAATAGGCCCTTTTGTCATTGAGAGGGGGGTAAATATGTATGAACCTGTCTGACAAGATGTTGGCAATGTCAGTCATGTACATGTATTCATTTACACTTTGCACTGACTCAGAACATATATGAGTTTACACTGATATTTATGACATAGCAAAAGAAAGCGTCATGGTTCTGTATGGCCTCTTTGGCAATATTTTTCCCAGAACATGGCTTGGATAATGTTAGGAGTGCTCATTGTTTCTTGATGATACTGATTGGAGATTTATTGATCTTCGTTGGATTTTCACTTTCTTTGAACAACTTAAGTACTTGTAGTACATAGTTTGATTATGACAGGGGTCCAATATATTATATGGGTCTGTTTTGATATCACTGTGTGCACAAGGCAGGATTGGTGAATAGTGACAAGTGTCTGGAGTAAGAACTGCAACTGCCAGATATGTGTGGCCCACTGCTGTACTCAGACATGGCCTAAGCGTATGAGCATGTCCAGTATGACCTTTCAGTATGTTGCTGACTGAAATTTGCTAAATTTGTTTAAGTGTGGTGAGCATGCCCACTATGGGCATATATACTGTATGTGTGTGAAAAATCAAGTTGGTTTTTACTTCAGGGCTCACCTTTGTGTTGTACATTGACAGGAAGCACGCTGTGCCTGCAGGGCTTCCATGAGTTAATTTGCATAGACTTATCAACATTTCTACATACAGGGGGGACAGCTATTATTTACATTTCTACCCCGGGGGCACACCTGATTGTTACTGTGGGTGTACATAGGATGAGGGGTACACCTGACACTTATACACATTTGCTAGGCCTGCACTGCTATGTCAGGTACTCCATTTCAGTCTGTACTGTTGCCTATCATACTGGCTTGAGGCATACCACTGTACTACAGACCTTAGCTTCCAATTACACGCATATTAGTTTGTGACTTCATAGCCTATCCAACCCACATCACACTGCCTGGCCTGCTGTTATCTGTCTGCATAGGCGTGGGGGGAGGTTACTCATATGCCTCTTCAGAGGGCAAGATACAGCATTTGTTTGTGTTTGCATTTGTCTACAATTGTCCTGCTGGCTGTGACTGTTAGGTATGTGACCCCCCCCCCCAACTGGTATGTGTGAGTGACTTAAGTTGTGTCTGTGCCAGTGAAATGCTGTCATGGCTTAGTGGGTCAGTACTGTGACTATAGTGCACAGTATCCTGAGTTCGAGCCCTGTCACTGCTTTTTATTTTCCTGCTGGGCAGACCTGACTGGTTAAGGAACAGTAAAGCAGGTGTGAGAGTGTTTACCGACTTTGCTCGACTTTGCCCGACTTTGCCCAACATTGCCTGAGGTTGAGCTGGTTAGCATGGTGCGCAGCTATGCGCAATTGTATTTAAATATGCTCAATACTGGTAAAATGCGCTTAGCAGTGATTTATATTGCTTAAAATAGGGCACTCATGCCTCAGGTGGAGCTTTAGGGCTGCCTATGTCAGATGCACATAGTACACTCCCTATACATGTTTGAAAACAGGTAGTGTCAAGTTAGGCATCCCTTTTACTGTATGTGCGAGTCAGAGAGAGGAGTCATTTCCAGGGTTCCTACTGAGTCAGTGTATGTGCTGTGCGTTACCTCTTTGCCAAGGCCAGGACATACTGGGCACACCTCCTTCTGCCTACTGGGGCAGGCTCAGGTTGTTCCTCCTCCGACTCACGCTGTGCCTGTGCAGGCCTTGACAATGGTGGGGGGCTGTTTGGCCCTGCCCCATGCTGTTCCTGCTGCAGCTGTTTCCTCAGGATCATATTGTGTAGCATGGCACATACCATAACAATTTGGGTACATGTAGTTGGTGAGTACTGCAAGGCTCCACAACATGTGTCCAGGTATCAGAAACGTGACTTGAGCATCCCAAACACATGTTCAATTATGTTTCTTGTTTGTGCATGTGCCTCATTATGGTGTTCTTGTTCAGGTGTGTGTGCGTTTCTGATGGGTGTCATCAGCTACAGCTCCAGTGCATATCCAGCATCCCCCACTAGGTGACCATCAGGGATGTCCCCATTGGTAAATCTCTGGTACAGCTATGCGAAATGCCAGATGTGGGAATCATGATAGCTTCCAGGGCAGCCAGCACACACATTCATTATTATGCCCTGGGCATCGCGCATTACCTGGCAGTTGATGGAGGGGAAGCACTGGTGGTTGATGTAGATGCTACCCCGCTCACCGGGTGGTGCTTTGATTTGTATGTGCGTGCAGTCTATTCCACCCACTACCTCAGTGTATTCTGCTATTTGGTGTAAAAGATGCATATTGCTGGCCAATGTCTCATGGGAATTGAGGAAATATACGTGGTCACCGACATATGCTGACATGGCATCCAGGAACTGGTGGAGTACCCTGGATGCTGATGCCTGTGAAATCCCCATCATATCACCAGTTGGTCTTTGGAAGGTACCTGTAGCTAGTATTCTTATGCCAACACATACCTTGGTATCCACTGGGATGGGTTCCCCTCTGTTGGGTCTGTGTGTGAGGCTTGGCCGGCACAGCTCAACAATTTTCTGTAGGAGGTCTCTGTCCACTCTATAGCGCTCCACTATCTCCAGCTCATGTAGCCCCTGGTAGGTTACCCTGGGTCTGAACACTCTTCTCCGTCTCCTTACTGTGGGTTGCTCAGCAGCATTCTCAACATCACCACCCTCAGCACCTTGCACATGTTGGTTTATGATAGCAAGAGCAGCCCCTAACATTTTGTCTGACTTAAGCTTTTTAAGCTTTTCCTCTTTGTATACTGCAGTGTTGCAGAGTTCTAGGGAAAAAAACAGGGGGGATGCTGTTTGCACAGTTTAAAGTGCTGGGCTGGACTGGGCTAGTCTGCTGCCTGTGTAATTGGCTGATTCTGATATATTTCATCTGGCAGCTCTGTTAGTTCTCTTTGGTTAACTTCCTACTACTTCTTTTCCTTCCTTTTGCCTTTCTGTTTCCACCCAGGGCAGCGCCGCGCAAACAAGCGCAAACACGCACACAGACATGCACACGAGCACACATGAGCGCACATGCTGTGTGCATGTTTGCAAGAAATTTCCAATCTTTTAACAGTGTGCACCTTTGGTTTCAGGTTTTCCAATAGGACAACTGTAGGCACGTCTCTTGCAATCCTGAGCAACTCAGGGCAAACACAAGCCACTGTGCTCCAATTAACTTACAGCCTTTCTGACACACACCCTCATGATGCCACCTATATTCTACTCTACTACTCACCTACTCCTATTCTTACACTCTTGGGACATGGCTCAAATGCTGGGGAAAATTGGGATTCACTATCCTTATCCTCATTTGCATAGGATTGCCTACTAATGCATGGTTATATCTCTCACACTGAGCTTCCCCCCTTAGCAACCACTACTCAGTAGCCATGTTGGCTTCAGCCTGCCATTCACCTGCATGGCAGAATAAGCTTTTTAGTGAAAATGCCTATTTTTAAATTATTTTCTTCTTTTTTTAAGCGCAGCACATTTGCGCGGTGCTGCACTATGCTTAAACATCGGAGATCGGGGGGGGGAGTTAGATTTTTATATTTGTAAACATTTATAAATGCCAATGGCCTTATATTTGGCCATTGGCATGCTTCCTCAACTGTATTCATCCTGTATTTGGAGCTGTCAAAGCTCCGTTTAGCTATTTGCAGAATGGTACTCCATTACCAACGGAGTACATTTCTGCAGATAACACTAATCTTCCATGGACAGGTTAGTGTTTCCTGGATTGCAAATTTACCACATTTGCATAGCTTTCAGCAGCAAATGAGGTAATTTGCATACCATGATGCTGTCCGTGCAAGAGTAGCTTTAGCAGCTCTCGTGCAAGCCCCTGCCGATTGTTCCTGGATCGCATGGCAGACATATTGCCTGTTTGACGTCTTACACTACTCTACAACTCCGTGCAAGCTTTCATAAATCCATCTGACCCAGTATATTTACTTTTACTACAAAATAACTTCATTTTTCATTACTGGAATACCATTTCATTTTCCGCAACCACAATCTTATTTTTTTAACATCTTTGCTTGATCCCATTTTTCATTGAACATAATTTTCTTCGCTCTTTGATTCCATATTATCCAAATTATTGAAAATATCTTTTTATCAATTTTATTAACATAACTTTTTGACATGTCCCAGTAATATTCATACTCAATCATATATATCTTCTCTTTTTCCAAATGTCAAAGTGAGTAAATGTATCTTTTTCCTACTAAAATTAATACATCCTGGCATACCATCATACCCTAAAACCTACACTTTTATCTTTATTTATAGAAAAAAATATTTCTTGTATAAATTCCTATAAATAACTTATCACATTAACCATAGCTTTCTGATTTCTTGTATTGAAAATATCATCTGCGTATGTTAGCATAATTGGAATATTTACACCTTCATTGGTTATATATTCCATATCTCTCATCTCAATATTAATTTGAGTTGAAATCACATTCATTACTAATACAAAAATAACACTACTCAAAGGCAACCTTGTCTTATACCGTTTTCATTCACAATTTATTTACTAAGCCACACATTTATTAGATCTTACCTATATTTAACGTATAATCTGTAACACAGTTTTTATCTTATTACTTATGCTATAGGTATCAAATATTTTTCATAGTGTTATGCTGACTTGAATCAAAATCTTTGTTTAAATCACACACCATTAATTTTGTTTGAACCTCTTTATATAAAACATCATCCACTAATTCACTAATCACTAAGAGTAAATCCTGTACTTTTTATCTTTTATACAATATATATTTTTATTAATAATCTTACTTATTTTGCATTCTTTTTTGCAACATTTTCATAAAAGTGTTATAGTCAGTGTTATTCAATACTATAAGTCTCCAGTTTTATATTTCACACTTGTCTCCTTTTTCCGTATAAAATGAATCCCACCACTATACAGCTCCTTATATCAAAAATCCTTTCTTAACCATTCATTTATTGTTTCTAAAAACTAGCTTTTTTGTATTGCTGTCATATTTTTATATATTTTATACTCTATTCCATCCAGACCTGCAGAAGATTGCAAATTTACGTTTTCTAAAATATTTCCAAGCTTTCCATTTTAATCTTTTTTCCTAAATCCTTATTATCTTCCTGTGACAAAATATCTAATTTCCATTCCTTAGTACATAGTACATTTTTTATTCTAAAACTTTTCTTAACATATCCTTCCACTATTTCCATAATTTTATCTTGCATAGTTTTTTAATATACCTGACTTAGCTTTCATTTGCCTCATGATGCTATCATTTTCTTTAATACATTTACTCAAATATGGTGCAATTTCCCCTTCTTTCCCTGCAAAAACTATCTTTGTTTATATAACTAACTAAACTAAAAAACTTATCCAAAGCAGATTATCACCTCTTACGGAATGGTATAAATAGTTTCACTGCACCTCCAAACTCAAATGGAACTGCCAACTATGCTGGTTTCTACACCAGTGCTTTATACAAACACCTGTATAACTGCATTGACTCAGCTGTTCCTCAAGGATGAGCAAACCTGCCTGGTGGACAAGTGCCAAGTATAATAAGATGAAGAAATAGCTGCCTAAGAGTAAGAGGGAGTGAGCCCTAAACTGGAAACTCCCTCCTCAGCTTAAACGAGCAAAAAATACTTTGAAGTCCTCCAAAGCAAACTATGAATCAAAATTAGTTTCCTCAACTAAGGACAACCATAAGACATTCTTTAGTTACATCCGTAACCTAAAAGGAAAGGCCCAGATTTGTGCTGAACAGGTAGTAAATGATACCACATATACTGAGCCTGTGGACGTAGCTAACCTGTTGGCTGACAGGTTCTGTGAAAACTTCACTCCCCTGTTCCCTCCACACGTACCCCATGCCATCACTACCACCTGTCCCCTACCTTGTATCTCTAAAGAGAAAGTCATAAACACCCACTCTAAGGCCAAAAACACAGCATTTATGGGACCTGATAACATCCCAGGCTGTGTCCTACATGGGCTCCAACAAGAATTAGCAATACCATTAGGTACTCTTCACAATCATAGTCTAAGCACTGGTTCCTCCCAGCTGAATGGAAAACTGCATCTGTTATTCCCTTGCACAAAGGTGGTGCTTTCACTGACCCCAGAAACTATAGACCTATTAGTCTGACTAGTCTTGTCTGCAAGGCCATGAAGTAAATCATCATGAACCTTATCAACAAAGATATAGGTAATCTCCAAACACTTGACCCTACTCAGTTTGGATTTGTCAAAGGGAATTCATGCCTGCTAAACCTAATCGACTTCTTTGAGACAGTTACCAAGGCCCTGGATGAGGGAAAATCTGTACATATAGCCTGCCTAGACTTAGCCAAGGCTTTTGACACTATCCCCCACTCAGATAGAATTGACAAACTCACCCAGCTAGGTATCAACCCTTATATCATTAGATGGGTCACTAACTGTCTCACTGATAGAACCCATATAGTCAAAAGTGGGGAACCCACCTCCAACAGCAGACCTGTAATCAGTGATGTTCCACAGTGATCAGTCCTGGGACCTCTACTGTTTGGAATCTATTTCTCCAAAGTACAAGGAAAAACTAAAGGCCTGTGGCTAACAAAGTTTGCCGATGACTACAAACTGGGAGTGGTCATAGAATCTCCAAATTATGTTAACATCCTACAAGAGGATCTTACACAAACAAATGATTGGTGCCAAAGTCATGACCTTAAACTAAATGCAAAAAAAATTATTATCATCCCTTTTGGTAAGAGTGATGTTCCCACTAACTACGACACCAATACCAACACCCTAAGTATGCACTCAGTGGTGAGAGACCTGGGCACACAGGTTGACAGCAACCTTACTTTTGATCACCGTTTCTCCACAGTGGTAAGAAGGGCATTCTATATCTCTCATCTAATAAGGAACGGCATCGCCTCCAGAATAAATAAGTTATAACCTCCCTGTACTCTTCCGTCATCAGGCCAATAACTGAGTACAATGGCCCTTTTGGTATGTACTTTTCCAAGCACCTACAACAGTTGGAGAGACCACAACAAGGAAAATTCAAGATCTTCAGCATCTCTACTATGTGGATCATCTGAAATCACTGTCACTTTATTTTGTTTCATACAGACTACTGAGAGGTGATCTCTGCCTTGCACAGAAGGCAATCTCTGACCCTGCTTTATTGGAAATACTGCATATCCACAAGTCAAGTGGTACATGGGTTGCTCACTCTAAAGACCTTAACCTGGTATATGACCTTAATACAACTTCCTGGGCAGACAGATATGCCTCCCAGAGGATATCAGGCATTTGGAACAAACTCACACTTCACGTCAAACAGAACACCTCATTGGCCCTCTTCAAATGCAATCTGGCCGATTGGATGGATAACTGTAAATTCACCCCAGGGGTTCCACCTGTGTCCCTCCTGGACAGGCGCAGTAGGTACTGATCATGGAAATAAGGGTAGAACCTGGCTAGATTTGAAAGGGGCCTAGAGCCATTAGCCTAGTAACTTCCTATGATCCTATAACAAATACTGTATTTTTTATTTAAATCTTATAATTCTTGCTCTTTAATAAAATAGCTTAGAAAAGAATGAAGAAAATTATCACAAAAATCCCCAGTTAACTGGTCATAATACACTCTTTCCTTTCTTCTTTTTATATTTTCATGGCTTACAATTTATATATTTTTGTTTAAAAAAATAACCACTATTCATATCAATCTTTATAAAAATGGCGTAATTTCTATATGGTCCTTCCATATATTTAGTAAATACATCTTCCCTTCTTTATCCCATTTAACCTCATTAATCCTTTTTATTCTCTTTCCTATTTTGTATAATCAGAATTATTTTTCAAAGTAATCCATATAGCCATGTGATACAAAAAAACTTTCTCTAATACCCACTCATCCATAATTTTCAACCCTACTAAAATTAAAAAATAATCTATTTCTGTTTTATGTTCACCTCTACTATAGGTATGTGATAAACTGAGGGGCTGCCAGCCCAGCCAGATATAATTTTGTAAATAATTCTATGTCATTGTAAATATTAATATGATCCACAGGCTGGTTTCACAAATGTAAGAAAACTGTGTTATGTGCTGAGCTTCAAAAATGTAACAACAGTGCACCCTGCTGGAAGAAAGCTGATAAGTAAAGAATTTTATGACTGTGTGTGATCTCAAGCTAAGAGACAGGATGTCTTCAGCTGAAAATTCTTTCTATTGTCTTAAGACAGAGATAATTATTAGGTTTCACAAGTAAAGTGTCTTTTATTGCTGTGACTTCCTGGCAGCTGCAGATCACAAAGAAATGTTAAATTTTGAGTTCTGTTAGCCTGGGAGCTAAATCGGAAGTGGCAAGAATGATGTAATCTGAAATGAACAAATAAATAAAAAACAACTGCCAAAATTCTAAAAAAAGATCACTGGTAGCAAGACAGTTCCAAGGACCAGAATTTAATCCACAGAGACAAAATAAATCCACAAAGACAGTGAGGAAACAATAGTGTAAGCGCTTTCATCTTACTTCTGTGAGCAAGAATTATTCAGACAACCAGAACTTTTTCAAAATACTACTATTTAAAGTGTCACATGCTTACATCAATTAACATCTAAAAGCCAAAGCTACAAATATTTAAAATCATTTAGATACTAAACATCTTAAAATATAAATATAAATATTAGATGGACATATATAAAACGGACCAAATGTATACATATATATTCAGAATGACCTTGTTTTAAAAGTTACTTAATGTACAAAATACAAGCACGTCATTAAAAAAATAATAAATAAATAAATAAATAAAACAAGGCCTATGCCCACTGTTACCTAGGCTGTCAACTGACCTATTCAATATAATACTAAAAGGTTCAAACATATTTTAAACTTAAAAATATTTAAGGCTTTCAAAATATGGGATAAGAAAACTTCTCCACCAGTGACTGGATTATGGGGAGTGAAAAATATATATACATGAATATAAAAATGCATAAATATAAAAAATACATAAATATAAAAAATCTAAACAAAAGATACAATCTATTATCTCTGCAAACTCCTCAGTTTTAAAACACAAGCTAAGGAACAGAAATCATTAACCTCTGGTGGGTTATAGGCATTCAATTTTATTTGCCATAGTAATTCACACAGTTCTAACTTGAGGGTGAGCGGTCCCCCCCTAATATCTTGCTCAATTTGATCAATCACCCTGAAATTGAAACTGTGCTGGGGATTTTCCTTCAAGTGCTTAGCCAGTGCATTTTCCAATTTTAACCTCCTTATACTGTAAATATGTTCATATACTCTGTCCTTGAATCTGCGGTCGGTCTTGCCGATGTAGAAACAAGGACAGACACTGCAGGTAGCCAAGTAGACCACTCCTTTGGAGGCACAATTAAATATTTTGTTTATATAATATTTCCTGCCCCTAATAGAAAAGGTGTTACCCACCTCCATATATTTACACTGGGAGCAGCTCTCGCATTTATACATGCCTGGAGCTCTCACACCCGGGCTCTTACATCTCTCCAACAAACTTTTGAGATTCAACCCTCTTCTATACACAGTTTTAGGTCTATGCTCAAGAATAGAACTGAGGTCTGTATCTGAACTAAGTAAAGACCAATTTTTGTATAAAATTTGTTGCACTATGTTAGCCTCAGTACTAAATGATGTGATAAAGGTCACACTAAGCGGATTCACCCTATTCAATTGACTCTGCTCAATTGAAGACATCGGGGTGTTATGAAATTCATGTCTACTTGCAGAGATTGTGGTAAATACTCCATTATTTCTCTTATATTGTACTTCAAATATCATTTCTTCCAGAAGTTGACTAGGATACTCACATTTTAAAAACATTCCCCTCAAGGTTTGGCATTCTACATGAAATTCTTCTTCATTAGAAATCATACAGGCCGCCCTCTCTAGCTGTCCTTTGACAGCAGATCTCTTTTGTTGGTGGGGATGGCCACTAGTATAGTGGAGGAAAGAATTAGAATACGTAGGTTTTCTATTAATTTTCGCTTTAAACAATTTATTCCCCCTGTCCTTGTATAATTTTATGTCCAAATATACTATTTTTTCTGTATTTGAACTGTAAGTAAAAGGCAAAAAATTCATAGAGTCGTTCAAATAGTTCATAAACATAGGAATGTCTTCAATTACACCATCAAACATAATGAACATGTCATCCAAATATCTAGTGTAGTAGTATATGTTACCCCTAAACTCCTCATTATTATCAAAGACAGAGTGCTGTTCCCAATGGGCCATCACGAAGTTGGCAAAGCTAGCCCCACATAGAGAACCCATTGCAACACCCATCTTTTGTAAATAATATATCCCTTTGAACATGAAATAATTGTTAGTCAGGATTAAATCTAAAAATTCTTGTACAAGCATGATTTCCCTTGCTGTACTGCCCTTATCTAATATAAAGTTGGAAACCCATTCAATTCCTGTATCCGCAGGTATAACAGTATAATGGTCATTAACGTCAATGGTCAAGAAAACAATATGATCTTTGTATTTTAGACCACTGACATTGTTAAGAAAGGACCAGGAATCTTTGCAAATATGGTCCACTTATTCAACCAATTTCTTCAAAATTGTGTCAACATATTTTGCGATGGGATAGGTGATAGAATTTCTCCCGTTCACAATGGGTCGAAGAGGTGGGTCCTTTAAATAGTAGCATTTTGAAAAAGTTCTGGTTGTCTGAAGAAGTCTTGCTCACAGAAAAAAAGATGAAAGTGCTTACACTATAGTTTCCTCACTATCTTTGTGGATTTGCTTTGTCTCTGTGGATTAAATTCTGGTCCTTGGAACAGTCTTGCTACCAGTAATCTGAAATGACTCAGCAGTAATGCGTATTATCGGTTTAAGGACTATCTCAGAAAGGAAGAAGTGCATTTTGTATTTGTTTCAGAACCTGAACACATCATATCACCAGCACTGTGCTTTGCTCTGTAAGTAAGATATTTAGAACAGTGATTTCTCTTAGAGATAGATAGAAATAGAAAGATTAATCTAGCTGTTTCCTATATTTATGTGAGACTGTCCTACAATGTTTTTTAAAGTATTTCCTGTGAATCTGAACTCTCTAATTACTTTGTGTTGACTTAATAGCTATTGTCTTCTATTTTTATTATTCATTATTAAATATATTTAAACATTTGAACTGTGGGTGTTTTGTGTAGGGATAATTTAAGCTCTTAGAGTACTTGCATGTATTTGGTGATGCTGTACAAGCCACTCCAATAGCCTTGCTGTTCGTCACACTTACTATATGGATAACAGCACCATTACACAGTAGAATTTGTCACCCTATGGGAAGGGCCTTATTAGTAGCTGATAAGTAGTAGTTGGTGGCAGTGATTTCTACCTTATAGTTTGGGCAGAAGGGGGTATAGCTAGTGAACCTGTGCCAGCCTTCCACAAAAGTGTCTGTGTGTTTGTATATAAATCATGTCTCAGTGTGTGTGTGTGTGTGCGTGTGTGGTGTGTGTGTGTGTGTGTGTGTGTGTGTGTGTGTGTGTGTGTGTGTGTGTGTGTGTGTGTGTGTGTGTGTGTGTGTGTGTGTGTATGTGTCTCAGCTTCTTGGGCAGGGACATGAAGCACTGGTTGGACAGAGAGGGTGCTAGAGGTTTTGACTTTACCACTCGGCTGAGATACTAACCCTATAGCTGTGTGAGTGGGGAGTCTTATTGGGGATCTGGAGAGAGAGGGGGAAACCAGCCCCAGACTGACTGTGTTCTCTGTGTGCTCTTAAGGGAAATTGTACTTTACTGTGTGTGCACTTGTTATTCTCCCATTGTGGACACCCCTCACTGGTACTAGTGGTAAGGATTGAGGCTCCTTGATTACTGGGCCAGTGCAGGGGCATCACAAGGTCCAAGTATTCTTATTCCAAATACTTAAATTCCCATACTTTATAATATCAAACATCACTTTAACATCATACGCTTTCGTTTTATTTTGCATTATATTACAATTAAAATCTCCTGCAAGAATTACATCCTTGTTTATTCCTACATACTGAATTATATCTTTGAACATCTCTTCTTGCTCTCTTTCTGTTACAAATGCATAAATTGCTATAATTCTAAATACCTGATTTTCCCATCTTACATCAAGAATTGTACTACAACCTACAGTAACAAAAGCAAAATCTAAAATTTTTATTGTCTCCTTAAACAAAATAATTATTCCTGACATGTCTCTCTCCCCAAATTAAAAAGTATGTTTTTTCCTCACCGCACTTCCAATTGCTGTCTCTCTTTATTTGTTAAAAACTTAATATCTTCGAATACAATAATGGCACTTTCTTGTCTCTTACACCATTCAAGGATACTTATTATCTTTACAATATTCTTTAAACTATTAACATTTAATTCAAGTACTATTAACTTTTTACTATTATATTTAACCTTTCCCTTTCTTTTTTCTTTATTACGCCCTTCTCCTGTTTTTCTTTTTCTATCACACACCCTCTTACCAATAGAATTTCTTTTTTGTTTGACTAGATTCCATTTTATATCTTCACTGTCATTCTACCCCAATTCCTCCTCCTCTCCTTTATTAGGAATAAAACGTTTGTTACAATTTTTTGTAAATCTTCTTTATATTCCAAATCATTTACTTCCTCACATGCTATTTGTCTGCTCTTTATTACTTTTCTTCTAATCCTCACTCTCTTGATTCTGCTCTGCTAATGTTTCTACAGTCTCTTGCTCTACCTTGGTTACTTTATATTCACATTGCATCCCCAAGTGTCCCACTTTCTTACATTTATAACATTTGATTTCACAATCTTTATATCATGTCCTATCTTTCCACAACCAAAACATTTCCTTTTTTACAATTACTTATCAAATGATCAACTTTCCCATACAAAAAACATGTCTTTGGCTGACCCAGTATTTCACCATTCCTTTTTCCCGTTCCACATTTATAACACTTGGAATATGCACAATGCTATCATTTTCTATTTTTAAGATAACATTGCAGTCCCATGCATCTGTCCATAAACCTCTGTTATCATACACTTTTCCACTGTCTGTTACATCTTTACATAAACTTATTAGATAATTTTTTAACGTTATTTTTTTCAACCTCAGTTCTGAATTGGATGTTTTTTTTTAGTCCCTCTTTGAAAAGCTTTAAATATGTAAGAGTTCCATGGGAAAAAGTCTTTCTTTTTTCATACTCTCCTAGAAAATTCTCCATAGCTTTATCAGTCTCAAAAAAAATCACAAAATGTCTCTTAATTAATATGAATAAATGCCCTTTCCTCATATGCTTTTACTCCAAAAGGCATTATTATTTTTCCCATACCTTCTGTCTGTCCATTCCACCTTGTTCTTTCTTTTTGATTCATACCTTAAAAGACTTCTTTCATTCTTTCTACATTTACGGCTTTCCTTCTTCACCCTCTTTCTCCACTCTCAACTTCACCATCTCAGCACATCACTTTCTGCTCTCAATCTGTGTAACATCTTCTCTCTGTATCTTATCTATTATGTCACCCCACAAAACGTCATTCCCACTGTCAGATTCACTGACATTCACCAACTATAAAAGCATATCATCCTGCTAACCTCCCGATTGGAGGGTTGTAACAACACATATCTGTATTTTCTCTTCATGTCTGAAGAGATTTTGTTGAAATACCTCTTCAGAGTTCATTTATAGCTTCTCCACTCTATAATTCTCGCCCTGAGAAAGCTCAGATGCTTTCTTAACTTCCCTACAAAAATGTGTACCTTCCAACAAAGGCTTGACTGGATTTGCATTTACAACTTCATCTGTTTCTGAATGCTTCTCTTTGCCATTAAACATACTTTCTTCTATTACACTAATTATATTTTTGATAACAACATGCTCCAAACACTCCATCCTTCTATCACTATCTTCCTGGTTTCTCCGAGACGCCTCTGTACTCGGAATGGAAACCAGAAGTGCTATAGGAAAGAATGTGTTTCTGTTCACAAACAATAGGGGAAGTTCCCTGATGGCCTGGGCAAGTTTCCCCTAATAGTATAAATACCATCATGAGCCCCCCTGAAAAGAGGCTGCTAGCCTAGTAAGACTAACCCAGTCAACAAAGGATAAATAAATAATTAAATAAACATTCAAAGCCAGGCACTTATGTTTGCTCTTTTCTAGGTTTATCCATACATTTTGTAGTCAAGCTGTATCATTCTTATCAGTAGCAACATTAGTTCCATTTGACTATGGCTTAACTACCCTTCTCTCACTGCTAGCTAAACTTCTTGAAACAGTTATGTTAATCCAGCATTTGGCTTATATGAACAAATCTAACATAATAAATCATTATCATCAGCCCCCTTTTTCCATTTTCTACATGAGTCAGGATGTCTTGAAAACTGTCACCATCTCTCTCATTTCAATGCCACTTTCACACATTCAACAGCCATGACTGACAGTCACAGGTCTCTCGTACAAACCATCCATCCCTTTGCTGGATACCCTTGTTTCCTCTTGCATATATCCTGTCTATCCCAAATCTTCTTCACCAGATTGTTGTCTGATTTTCTGCACATGTGCCTGAACCACCTTAATGTGTTCTCTTTGGTCTTCTTTGCAACTGGAGCTACTTTGACTTCTGCTCTGATGTCCTTATTTCTTCAGCTGTCCCACAGTGTGCATCCTACCACCTCTATCAGGCACTTCATCTCCATCACCTCTAGCTTCCTCAGCTCTTCTCCCTTCAACTCCAAGGTTTCTGTATTAGTACTGGTTACACCACTGTTTTCTATTCCTTATTTTCAGTTTCTTTGTTTCAGTTTCATCTCCATCACCTCTAGCTTCCTCAGCTCTTCTCCCTTTAACTCCAAGGTTTCTGTATTAGTACTGGTTACACCACTGTTTTCTATTCCTTATTTTCAGTTTCTTTGGCATTCTTCTGCCATAAACTACCCCTGACATACTATGCCAGTTGGCTGCAGCCCCTTTGATTCTAGCTTTGGCTTCCTCATTCAGCCTTCCATTCTCCTCAAGATACTTTCCAGATACATGAAACTGTTAACCTGTTCCACTATCTTCCATTCTATCTCAATTTTCACTTTCTTCTGATTTCCCTAATTTGCTGCCAAAAACTGTCTTATCTGTACTTCGTTTCATCCCATGTGCCTTCAGTTTTGCATTCCATTCCCCTATCATTTGCTAAAGTTCTTGCTCAGAGTCTGCCTGTAATGCCACATTGTCTGCATATAACAACTTTGTTGATCTATCCCCTCCAGCCTATTTGCTAAAGTAGTCAATCATCGGTATGCTCAGTAGTGAGATCAGAGACAAACTCCAAATCATACCCACTCTCTCTGTGAGACCAAACACTGTACTTGTGTCATTGGATCCTTGTTCATGACCTGCACTAATTCTACAAAAGAAACCAAGTCAGCAGACAATGGCAAGTTGTAAATCTTTAATAGGACTCCCATAAAAACATAGGTAGTCCATAAAAACAGACCGGTGTTGGCTGAAATTTCACTTAGCCTTCTTCAGTGTTAAACAAATAAATGGTAATTAACATATTTAAAGGCTATGCATATTGAAACATGTTGAGCAACCATTGATCCCTCACAAATGCTCATTTAATCCAGGTGAAAATAATGCACCTAATTTAATAATCCAATTCTTTTCCTTTGAATTTAAAAGGCTATGCCATCCGGCTTTATTAGCCCTATTGCCCATGATTCTGTCAATAACTGTAAACCTGAATAAAGCATTAGGATGTCTATTAGTATGTTTGACTAAGGCATTACTAGATTTTTTATTCCTAATTTCACTTAGATGTTTTGAAATTTGAATCCTGAGTGGCCTGAAGGTCTGGCCTACATAGAATGCAGAGCAGGTACAGGTGGCTAGATAAACCAGCCAATCGGTCCCACAAATGGCAAAAAAAAAAAAAAAAAAACAAATATTATAGACATTGCTCGTATTGTAGCTGGAAAAATCCTTTGTTTTACTAACATTCCTACAATGGGTGCAATGGCCACAGGGTACACAACCTACTAGTAAGACCCAGTCAATGTAATTTGACCTAAGTCATCCAGACCTCTAGGAATATGCTTGTAATGACTCAACTGGGAACCAATATTTCTACCACTACGAAATGAGAATAGGCACCTGTCCCCCAAAATGGTTGAATAGTAATCATCAGCTTGTAGTATATTCCAATGTCTCTGCACACTATTTAGCAAAAGATCTGTATTTCTACTATAAGTGGTCACCAAACGAATGACCGTTTGGTTATCCATACGTTTGTGTTTATACTGTAAAGTATACTGCCTGACCAGTGCAGATACGGTGTTGCTAGCGCTCAGGATGTGTCCCATTGCATAACTCCTAGCTTTGACCCTAGAGGTAAGATCCTCCCTATAGTGTTCATAAGTGTTTGACCTTGAGCAAATGCAATTGTTCCTAAGTAATTGGGACTTGGGTATGTTCCTGCAGATGTGGGGTGGATGAAAGCTGGAGGCATGGAGAAGGGACTTATATCGGGGATACTTTTGGTATACCTGTGTCTCCAGAGTATGATCATCATTTCTTGTAATTAATACATCCAGAAAGCTAATACTCTGAGAATGATAATTAGATGTAAATTTGATACCCCACTTATTATCATTTAGGTAACCTACAAATTCACTTAGATGTATCTCGTCCGATCTCCATACCATCCAGCAATCATCCAAAAGTCTTCTCCAGATGTTGATGTCATCCAAATATATATTGTGTGTGTTGTCATAGATCAGTAAATCCTCCACATATGCCATGAAAAAATCGGCATAGATAGGGGCAAATGATGCCCCCATGGTCGTCCCTTGAGTTTGCCAATAACATTTGTCCTGATAGTAAAAGACATTCTTAGTCAATACATGTTCAGCAAGCCCAATAAGGAAAGTATTACATCCTGGGGGATAGAATTCAGACCTATGTAGCCAATATTCTAGGGCATCCAAACCCACCCAATGTGGAATATTGGTATATAGGGTGGAGACATCCAGAGTGCAAAGTAGCCATCCTGGTTCTAGTTGGGTGTCAGTAATGATTTGGAGAACTTCTGTGGTGTTCTGAAGTCTGGAACGTACCCACCTAAGTAAAGGTTGTATGTGTTGAGTTAGAAATTGGGACAAGGGTTCTGTTAAAGAGCCCCTACCCGAGACAATAGGTCTACCTGGTGAGTGGTTCAGGTCTTTATGTATTTTGTGAAGAAAATATATATATATTGATTGTTAGAATCCATAACCGTTAAGTGATGTAAATCATGATCAGAAATGATGCCTTCTTCCCTAGCTAAGTTCAAAAACTGGTGCACTAATTCTACCAAAGTGTCTGGGATTTTGAACCACTTCAGGACTTCCCAAATCAGCTTTCTTGGGACCTTGTCATATGATTTCTCCAAGTCTAGGAATGTTCAGTTGGACTCTTTCCTCATTTCCAGCTTCTTCTAAACCATTGGTCTCACTGCAAACATTGGCTCAGCTGTGCTGCATTCTGACCTGAATATGAACTGCTTATCTCACAACTTACTTTCTACTGCTCTGCATATTTGCTTATCAATCACTCTTTCCAGAATCTTCACACAGTTTAAAAGGAGCTTCATACGTCTGTACTGCCCACAATTGTGGATGTCCCCTTTGTTCTTGTATATTGGCACTAGTGTGCTTATTCTCCAGTCATCTAGGATATGCCTTTCTCTCTATACTGCTATGAGAAACCTCAGGAGCCATTTCTTCCCTAACTTACCCCAGATCTTGATCATATCTGCTGTGGTGTCATCTGAGACTGCTGCTTTCCCTGACTTCATTTTCTTTAGTGCTGTTTTTACTTCCTCTAGGGTGGAATCCTCCTCTTCTTGTATTATAGACTGTGTCTGGGGCAATGTTTTTTTCATTCAAAAGCTGATGGAAGTAGTCCTTCCATATGCCTTTGATGTCCTGTGGACTGGTGAGCAGGTTGTTGCTAACATCTTTTATGAAAGATGTCTGCTTATCATCTTTATTTTCCTGCCTTTGCCTTGCAACCTGATAGAGTTTCTCAGTGCCATCTAATGAGTCTCTTTCCAAAAGATAGTAGAGTGCCTCTGATGCCTTGTTCTTTGCAATTTCAACTCTTCCCTTAGCCTCTTTGTTAGCCAACCAGAATTCCTTTTTACCATGGTCCATTTTTTCTATCTCCCACTTTTTCCTGCACTCCTTTTTTCTGCGTTCCTCCACCAGCTTTTCCATACCAGTCTCAGCCAGATATCTTTTCTGTACTCCTCATGCATGCTGTTTTGAGGCACTGTCATTCTTCTTCATCTTCACCTCTTTCCTCTTCTTCCTGAAGCATTAGCGCCCTGAGTAATTCTTTGAACTCTTGTACTTTCTCTCTCGTCAGCTTCCAGGTCCTCAACCTAGTCTTTGTAGACCTTAGAGACTTATCTGATCTCTGCTTGCAGCTGATTTTGCCAACCAGTGGTTTATACCATGGGATGACTGTTTAATGGGGATGACTTTGCAATCACTGATTGTACCCCATTTCCCTTTCCTCACTAGGAGGAAGTCTACGTGAGTAGCATGTTGGCCACTCTTGTATGCAATCTTGTGGCTGACTCTCTTTCTGAACCATATGTTGGCCACTATCAAGCCATTTGCCAGACAGAAGTCTGTAATGGCATCTCCTTTTTTTATTCCTGTTGTCCCAATCATACCCAGTCAGTCTTCATATCTTGTTCTGTCTGTCTGTTCCAGTATGTGCAGTCAGGTTCCCCATTATCAACACCAATAACTGCATTATTTAATAAGTCCTGCAACTGATGTCTGAATGCACTCATTTCCTCCTTATCAAACCTCTGCTGTGGATCATAGGCTGAGATTATGAATAGTGCCCTTTCCTTACACTGTAGGTTGATTGCCATGAGTCTGTCACTAATTCGAACATCCCTACCTGTCTTCTGAAGCTTCTCCCTCACTACAATTACTACACCATTTCTAGTCTATCCTCCCCCTGAGTGGTAGATTTCAGATCCCACACTAAGTGGCTTTGCTGCACTGCCCTTTCATCTTGTCTCCTGGATACATAAGATTTCAAGCATCAGCTGCATCCTGACAGTGAACCTACATTGAATTTAGCAATCCTTAGCTCATATTTAATGTCCAGCTTTCACTCAGATTTATTCCAGGTAAGCCAAACTGGGCAACTGGTTATAATTTGGACAGTATATTATTGTCCCATGGCTGCTGGTCTTTATGGAGGACACATACTGTTTAATATGTGCACTCACAACCCTTCTGCCATTAGCATGGGTCCCTGGCATAGGTTGGAATAAGCTGGCTCCTCAACCCATTTAAAACCGGGAAATACCCATGTTCATTATCCAGCATGAGCAAATTACCAACAGAACATTTTTATACTCTAGCCCTGACATAGTGCACAGCCTGTGATCTGTCTTTTCCTACCATGAATATACTGTGCCTCACAGTTGATGCCCATAATGTTTGGACTGTGCAACTCTTCCCTTCTGTAGTGCACCATCTAGAGTTTGTGATGCTGCCCAGAACTCCATTCTTGGGTGAGTTTGAGGTGGAAGCACTCAACATGTTTTTGAGAGGAATCCCACAGAGACAAAGGGAGAACATAGAAACTGCATGCAGACATTGGCCAGAGGCTAGGATCAAACCTTGTATGGGAGGCAAAGATATCAATAATACATCAACTGGTGTTAACACAATAAATCATATTAATAAATCATAATGAGGATGCACTAGGGCTTCTTCATGTCCAAATAACCATTAGAAAGGTCTTATACTATATACTAAATAGCTATAGAACTATCTCTATGACCCAAGAAAGCCATAATGCCCATAAACTCAATACCATCTTCCTAGGTGATCTAAACTATCCAACAATAGACTGAGAACCTAAACCACCACTACCACAGAGATTCCTGAACTTTGTCAATAGAAATGCCCTGTAACAATTAGTACCCACTAGGTATCTCTCTCTCTCTCTCTCTATATATATATATATATATATATATATATATATATATATATATATATGGGTCTGCTTCTAATTACTGAAATACCACTTAGCCGAATCTCACTAGAGTTTGACGACAACACCAAACATTCACTTAAACGAAAGTTCACATCACCAGAATTTTAAACAGGGAAAGGAGGCACTTGGTCAACATTCAACAGCAAACACACCGACGTATGTTAAAGCCACCCACACCCCCCTAACTATATATACCAACTACGAGATTGCACTATAATGGGGAAAAGGACAAATTTCTCCATGTTGACCAACTGCCTGCTTTCCCTGTTTAATATTCCAATGCAGTGAACATTTGTATATGTATATGTGTACATATATATATATATATATATATATATATATATATATATATATATATATATATCTACATATACGCAAATATATATATTATGTGTCTGTGTGTTTGTGTACCTGAGTGTGTTACATAAATTTGATGTGTCGGAGTGTTTCGTTATTTTAGGTTCATAGGTTGGTACTAGGCTATCTGCCCAAAGGCATTGATAAGCCTAGCCAGAATGTGTTGGCTTTTGCTGCCCCCTTAGATTAGTTCCCTGTGCCTCTGTCCATCAGAGCCACTGAAGTGATCCCCAGGGTAAACTTTCTGTTTCCCATCCACTCGTCAAGGTTTCTCTTGAAGAGTGTTAGTGAGGAGCTCTGCCTAATATAGATTGGAATCTTGTTCCAAAGCATGGCAAGTCTCTGGGACAGGAATCTATCCCTCCAGCATATACTATTTATTGTTGTGGTGAGGTTTAGATCACTAGAGCGCGTGGCTTGAGGGAATAAGCTTTTCTTTAGGTGGAGCATGTCCATCAGTTCTGGGTTGGACATGGCCTTGTATGTCAGGCAGAGATCACCTCTGAGTAGGCGGTATGCAACCGAGTACAGCTGGACTTTCTTCAGTCAAGCTGCATAGGGCATCTGTTTAAGGCCAGTGATCCTCTTGGTGAGGTACTTCTGTGGTCTTTCCAGCTGTTGCAGGTGTCTTGTAAGATACATCCCAAATGGGGTGTTGTACTCTATGATGGGTCTGATGAGCGATGAGTAGAGGGGCACAATGACCTCTTTTGATATGGATGCGAACACTTTTGTGATAAGGTGGGCCACTTAGAATGATTTTCTAACCACTTCGGCAATGTGATTATCTAAGGAGAGATTACTATCTACATGGGTCCCCAGATCCCTGATTACGTCTTCTGTATTTAGGGGACTACCACCTATGTGGTAGTTTGTGGGTACTTTGTTTTTTCCAAAGGGGATGACTATGCACTTTTTGACATTTAGCTTGAGGCCATGATTTTGACACCAGGTATCTGTCTCAGTGAGACCCTTTTGGAGGATGTCTGTGTCAGCCGGAGAGTCAATTATAGCCCCTAGTTTGCAGTCGTCTGCGAACTTGGTCAGCCATAGTTCTCCTGTGCTTGCCTGTACCTCTGAAAAGTATATGCTGAACAGGAGGGGTCCTAGGTCTGAGCCCTGGGGAACACTACTTGTAACTGGTTTAGAGTCAGTCCTAGCTCCCACAACTCTTACTATGTGGGTTCTGTCAGCCCATCTTGTGATGTAGGGGTTTATGTTCAGGCTGGTGAGCTTGTCTATAATACCAGAATGGGGAAATGGTGTCGAAGGCATTTGCGAGGTCTAGGTAGGCTGTGTGTGCTCCACCTTTCCCCTTGTCTATAGCCTTGGTAACTGTCTCAAAGAAGTCCAACAGGTTTAGGAGGCATGATCTGCCCTTAACAAAGCTGAACTGGGTAGGATCCAGTGTTTGGAGGTTCCCAATGTCTCTGTTAATGAGTTCCATGATGATACGCTCCATAGCCTTGCAGACCAAGCTAGTCAGACTTATAGGGTGATAGTTCCCAGGGTCTGTTGTGGCTCCACCTTTGTGGAGCGGCATAACCATTGCTGTCCGCCATTCTATGGGTACATAACCTGTGGAGAGGCTGAGTTTGAACAGTATGTTTAGATGAGGGGTTAGTTCATCTTTGAGCTTGTGTAGGATGCAGCCTGGGACACTGTCCAGTCCCATTGATGCTGTGTCTTTGGCTTTGGAGAGGGCTGTTTTAACCTGCGTATCTGTGATTTCAGGGGTTCTACATTCTTCTGGTATGGTTATGGGCCATTTTGGGGGTGAGAGGGGGATGAAGTGTGCGCTGAACCTGTCTGCCAGGATGTTGGCAATATCGGTCAGTTCAGTGTATTTTGTACCATTCTGCACTAACTCCGAGCAGATCTGAGCATTGCCACTTAGATTCTTGACATAGCTAAAGAATGCCTTGTGGTTATCTTTGGAGTCCTTGGCAATTTTTCTTTTGAAACTCGCCTTGGATGATTTTAGGAGGGGATCATAGTTTCTTGCTGATACTGATCAGGGATGTCTTCCCTTCTTAGGATTTTACTCTTTGCTGTACTAGTTTCCTCCTTCTATTGTATAGCTTGTTTATGGCAAGGGTCCACCAGACTGGTTTCCTTTTCTTGGAGGAGTGAGTCTTGGGTTTGCTTGGGATAGCACGATCCATGCATTCTTGTAGGTGCCCGTAGAATGCATTAGTAAAGGATTTTGCAGCTTGGGCAATGTTATCCTTTAGCATGGGGGCTTACGTAATGCGAAGTTTGCTTTTGAAAAGTTTTTCACGGTGGTTTCCTTGTCTGGGGGAGGGGGCGGAATGTGGATATCCAAAGTGATTTGTTTATGGTCAGATCTAACCAGCATGGGGTTGACCTCCGGTGTGGAGCACCGGTCGCCCATGTTGGTGATGACCAGTTCCAATATGTTGTCATCTCTGGTTGGAGTGTTGACCAGTTGATCCAGGACATTTGAGTTTATAAATTCTAGGAAGTGTTGGGCAAGGGAGTTAGTACTTGAGTAGTTCTCCCAGTTAATGTTTGGGTAATTGAAATCACAGGGTGTTTGGTAGGACCTTTATATTTCCCAGTGTCTCCAGAAATCCAGAATGGGGATCCTGGGACATGGTGGGTGATCTGTAGCAAGCTACAATTTGAATTGCAATTTTGCCCATTGTTAGTTGTACGTGGATGATCTCTGAAGCATCGTGCTGTGCCACTAACTTGGAGGTGTGGGTATCCTTGAAGAATATGGATACGCTCCCACCTTTTGTATTTCAGTCTGGGTTCTGTGGCCGAAATGTATGGTATGAGTTGTAGCCTGGTAGTGCTGGGGTGCTCTCTGGAGCCTTAAACCAGGTTTCTGTTACTCCACATATATCAATTTTCTCCATACTGAGGAGTGCCTCGAGTGCATGCATTTTGAGGTTTAGGTTTCTGGCATTGAGTAGCATTACCCTCAGTTTTTTGTTACTTGTGCTATTTATGGAGGTGGGTTTGTCTTTTGAGCCTTGCCTAAAAAAGGCATTATGGGGGTGGCAAGAGCCTTGGCCAGTATTCGAAAGCCTAAGGGTGACAGGTGCAAGCCGTCCCTAAAGATGCAGCGTGGCTTGTCGAGCATGTCATCCCAGGCAGACAGACACTGGATCTCCTTTGAATGACACCAGAAAGTTAGCCAGTTGTTGAAATTGATCATTTTTTCTTTATACCGTGGTATCATTCTTGGTGAGGGCAAGATGCTGCTCAGGGTCAGGGTCATACTGGACTGGGCTACAAGATCACAGAGATCTTCCATGTCTTTTTTCATGTAGTCCAGGGAGGTACGGCTCAGGTCATTCACACCAACATGGACAATGACAGAGTCGTATTTGTACTTGTCCTGGAGTGACCTGAGTGCTTGTGTTATGTGGAGGATCCTGGCACCCGACAGGAAGTTATGCATTTATTTTGGGGTGCTTTTAATACTTTTTCTGTTGTCACTATGTGTGATTGCATAAAAGTGTAGGCAAGAGGAAATGCTCTTTTCCTGCATAGTTCTGTAATCTCAGAATCTATATATATAAGTAGCAGGGGGTGTAGAATGCACAGCTCTGCATGTGGAGGATGTGGGGATGGCTTACATCTTCTATGACTATGCTTTTTTGGTGATTTCAATAGATTGAGAGTCAATTTATTTTTGAGATTTTGGCTCCTGATCTTTCCGCATTCCATTATTGCTTGTGCACGAATATGTGTGTGTGTGTGTGTGTGTGTGTGTGTGTGTGTGTGTGTGTGTGTGTGTGTGTGTGTGTGTGTGTGTGTGTGTGTGTGTGTGTGTGTGTGTGTGTGTGTGTGTGTGTGTGTGTGTGTGCGGAGACTGATCAAGAGACTGAATGATCGAACCACAATTGACTGCACTCAGTACAATGAAGAATCAAATTGTCAAACATATAATAGATTGAAAGATAATAAAACATACAATTTCCTCCTGTGTTCCATAAACCATAACAAAAACTACAGACTAAATTTTTCTGAATAGTGGTAGCGTTATGGAAAGGGTTTTTCCTAAGGTAAAGTGTAAGGGTGGAGTTAGGAGGAGAGTTGGAGTTTAGGTTAGTGTTAGCATATATTTGTAAGGTGGTAATGGACTTTTTGTTGAATGCTAGAAGATGGACCTTATGCTTGTTCTGGTAAGTCAGTTGGTGTTGGTGGGTGTTCAAATATTTGTGTGAAGAGCTGTAATAAGGATAAGAGTAGGGAAAGACTGTGTGGTCCACCTTACTCATGCTTGCTAACCCTAACCAATGTAACCATGTCCCTGTCCCTGCCCCTCACCCTACATATTAATTTACAAAACCTATTTTACACTAACAGTATCACTATTCAGACAAATTTGGTCTGTACGATCATTAGGATTAGGGTTTAGTTATCGGAAAAAGCTATTTGTTTCTTTTTTCGACTGCTTTCTTTTTGCATTTTCCAGTTACTTTTTTTTTATGGGTAGGCATCAATATTTATTACAACAATGTTTTTATTATTCAACGTTTGCATCTATAATCATATAATTATAGATATAAATATAGATATAGATATAGGTACATTTATATATTTTTGCCTAATTAGAATATGGCCTACCTATAGTATCTCTTAACATACCCATTACATGTAAACTTAAACTCATGCAGACTATCCCTAACCAGTTAAACACCAGTGAATTGACTTGTTTGTATTTTATTTTAGGCTGCATATAGTATTTTGATTGATCATATTTAAAAGGTGTGCCTGGCTAGTGGGGATTTTCACTTCTTGAGTATTTGCTGTTGTAATTGTGATAACAGAGAAATGTTGACTTGCAGCATTAATTGTTTTATTAACTTCAGCTTGCCGTATAGCAGTACCCACTTGTGCTGAGCTGCTGAGTGCTGCAAACCTGACCACTAGCTTGCTGACTCTGACAGAAACTCTAGTTCCTAAACCAACAACAAAATTACTTACTTTTGCTTTATTTTACCCTGCACTTAATGTTTTGTGTGATCTAATCTGAAATGAGCGCCTGTCTAGTGGGAATGTTTACTCAATGAGCATTTTCTTTTTTCTTGTGAGAGAAAGAAAATAGGCAATATTCAAATTCCATAGTCACTACTTATTTGCAGTATTATTTGTTCTCAATGGCTACTTGATTGCTTTGAACTGTGAACTGTTTTATTAGCTACAGTATTCCACAGAGCAATAGCCACTTGCGCCAAGCTGCTGAACATTGTGCTATGTGAACAAGTATGCAAATGCATGCAGTACAGCAGTCAGTAGCACCTGTTGCCCTGCTACATCTCCTGCTAAACTCATGGCACCCATGCCTACACCTATTCTCATCTCTTACCTTATTGTGTTGACATTAGAAACACTACTTATTCATTTTTTTTCTGTGTAGAACTGACTAATGGTTGTGGCATCAGTGCCTACAACTGTTGTCAAATCTTATCTCACTGCAGTGACAGTACAAAAATGTTTTACTCATTTTGTCTTTATTAAAGCTTCTGTCATTCTCACCATATTATCTAATAATATTAAAAATGTACAGATAATTTCAAAACTGATTGCCCATTTTTCATTGTCTGTGCTGAATACTTTAACATTGATTTGCCACTTGTCTTTACAGTAGGTTCATAGGTACTTAGTAGGTTATTGATCCATGAAGATCTTTACAAACCTAGCCATAAATTTGCATGAAATTTTTAGCCCTTATCCTTTAAGTTCGAATAACCCAGAGATGAGCAAAACGTTTACATTTTGCCCCTTTCCATGAGGGACAAGAGTGCTAAACTAGGGGTGAATTTCAAGTCGCCCATCCATTTGTTCCAATTACATATGACTAGTGTAAGACTGTGCTTTATGTGCAGAGGAAGAAGTGGCATTCTCTGTGATTTGTATCTCTCCCTCAGTAGCTTGCATGACACCTAGAAGAGGGATAAGGCTTTCTGATGGGCTGCATACCTTTTATGATCTGGGCCCTTGATGTTTCCAGTAAGAAGGCATTGTGGGTATTCAGATTGTGTCAAATGTTTGGATGGGTACATACCGAGGGGGCATTATTCCCAAAGACTGGCCTGATGAGTGAGAATAAAGTAGAATGATCACATCCCTAGCCATGCATGCCCTAACCTTAGTAATAAGTTGTGTAGTAAGAAAGCATTTTCTTACAATAGTGGGTACATGGTGATTGAAGAACAGTTTGCTGTCTACATAGGTTCCTATGTCCATCAATACTTGATCAGGAATCAGGTATGTGTTATACATGTGATAGGTACAAGGGGCTTTTTGCTTGATGAAGGATACTGTTATGTATTTCCTGGCATTCAGTTTTAGTCCATGGTTTTGACACCACCTACTGGTTTGGGAAAGACCTCTTGGATGTTTTCCATGTCCTATAGGGAATTTATGCTGGCACCATGTTTACAGTCATCTGCAGACTTGGTCAGCCATAAACCCTGAACAGTAGCTTTGCCCTCTGAGATGTAAATGCCAAAGATGAGTGGCATAAGGACCGAACACAGAGCTACACTGGAATGACAGGTCTTTTGAATGAGGTTGAGCATCTCACCCTAATTTCCTGGGTTCTGTTTGTGAGTCAGTGTGCATAGGAGTTCACAATTAGCTGGGATAGTCTATCTATAATAACTGAGCATGGGATGGTGTTGAATGCCTTTGTGAGGTCTAAATATGTGGTGTGTACTAATTATTCCTCATCCATTTCTTCAGTAATCTTCTTGAAGAAGTCAACCAGGTTAGGTAGGTAAGTTTTACCCCCAACAAATCTGAACTGGCTTGAGTTGAAAGTGTGTATTATTAATTCCATAGGTCTATAGAAAAGTAATAGGCTAGAAACCCTTTCAGGCCATTTTACACCTTGCTAATTTCCCTTCAAAGATGAGAATCAAACGCTGTACCTCGTGCCTCTGAGGCAAACATCTTAACCATTACACCACCCCCCCAACCCCTTTCCACAGCCTTAGAGATGGAGCTGGTCAGAGTTATGTGTATATAATTTCCTGATTCTGTTGTTGCCCCACCTTTATACACAGGGATGACAGTTGCTGTGCTTCATTCATCCAGCACAAAGCCTGTTTGGAGGCTGAAATTGAATAGCCTCTGTGGGGGGTCTGACAGGTCCTGTTTCAGGCTGGCTAGTAAGCAGCACAGTATATTACATCATTGATTCATCATTAATATGTGCAGCGCCAATACACTACAGTCTCAAGGAATTTATCCAAACTTTTTTTACCTCTATAGAAACCTGGCTAAAAAAACTCATAACTGCTCCTTCACCCTAACAAAATAAAATTAATGTTCTTCACTCCAAAATAATATAACAACCAAAAGCAATCTTTCCTAATTACATCAGCAAACAACACTAAAACAGAAATAGTTGCACACAGTAAACTCCTAGAAATTGTCATTAATGAGAATCTCAGAGTTGACTACCGTTTGTTAAAAAACATAAAAAAGACCAGTCAGAAACTGGGCTCCCTCTATAAAGCCATAGAATACTTTATAGATACAGCTCAACAAACATTAGCCTCACTCTACTTATTCCCAGCAATCCTTTATGCATCTCCTATCCTAACTTAACTAAATACCATTCTTGAATCCTAACAAGCCTCTTGCTATAATAAAATTGCTAAATTCACCATTAATTCAACATGTAGAACTCATCACTGTCAAGCCTTGAGACAACTTAACTGGCTCAAACTAAGCAACGTCATAAAACATTCACAATTAGTATCTACATATAAATGTATTTACTTTATTTACTACCCAGATAAACACTCTACACTAAAAAATATCATACTGCCTTACCATCAAAGTACCTCTGATCTGCTGACAAGTTCTTATTTGACAACTAAGTCTAATAACTCATTCAGAGACTTACTTTACTCATGCTATGTCTCAAAAATATGGAAAAACTAGTACACTTTAAAAGCCTATTCAAACCACATCTGAATAAATCCTGGTCCTACTGATGCTCAGCACAAGGCTTACTCACTAATATCCCAGCATTCATCCATTGTTCTTTTCCATTTTTACTTACTCCCTTTGCAATCATATACATCTCTTTCTCGCTCTCTTTTCTCACTTCACCTAAATCTTTTCTAACTTATCTCTTCTGCCATACTCTAAACTCTAGCAGTACTCAAAATGTCTGTACTACCTTGCAGTGCTTACCTCGATACATTGTATCCTACAGCAATGTTTTCTCTTCTAAAGTATAAATCCATTTACTTCCTTCAATAATTTAGTGCTACCAGAACTGTATACACTTATAAATATTGATGTGGATACTTTTACTGTATATACCTGTCTTGTAACTGTTTGCTTTTTGTCTGCAAAATGTAACTGCTGTTTTTCTGAGAACTGTGTAAATTCACTTGTTAATATAAATGTACATCCCAAGACAGAGCTTTCCTCCCTGGGCCTCCTCTGAAATTGGACTCTGCCCAGTCAGACTTTCCCAGTCAACAAAGACAGACAAATGCATAAATATGTAATTATTAACCAGCCCCACAGAAGCAGTGTTCTTGCCCATGGATAGTGACTTGAGGAGATGTTAATGGGAGATTTTGGGTGCTTTTGATGTGGGTATGAGATCTACAATATAGAAGGGAAGAGCGGGATGAAATCAGATCTAAATTTGTTCTCTAGTAGATTGGCTATGTTTTCAAAGTCCAAGTACAGAGTTAGGGGTTGGAATAATGGTTAAGGTATTTACTTTAGAAAGACAAGATACAGAGTTTGATTCTCATGTTTGAGAAGAATTGGCAAGACTTAAAATGGCCCAGATTAACCTATGAACTTCTGTCATTTACTATTAGTTCTGCACGTTGCTGGGCATAATTTCTAAGATTACTAACATAAAGAAGGCATTGAGATTGCCCTTTGCCTGAATAGCAGTTTTTACCTCATATATAGGTTTGGTAGATTTGATCAGGGTCTGGAAATCCCTGTTAAGTTTAACAAGAGCTTTTTTTTGGTACTTATCTGTAAGCTACACCAAAATGTGGATGTTTTATTTATTATGTATTTAATGTATTGATGTTAATGTAAAATCAGGGAAAAGCAGAAAAAAAAAAAAAAAAAAACAGTAATTCATAAATATTCTGGAAAGTCAAGTCTACTTTAGTCTGTCTTATTGCATATGGCTTTCTTACATTGTTCTTTTATGCTTATGATGTCTGCTGCAAGACTGCACAACAAAACACACAATTCACCCACAATACATCTTTTCCTTTTAATCAGGGACTTCCCTGAACATTGGAGACATTTCAGAGGTATGATCCGAAGTAAAGTGGTTCCAGTATTTTCTTCCACTGTGCTTCGCAAATAGGAAAGACAACACAAGTAATTAAATCACGTCGCTAAAGGACGCTACCTAGGAAGAGGAATTTTTCCATAATTCCTGTTCCTGTTTCAAATTCAATGTGATACAGTAGTAATTAAGAGTTTACACACCCCTTTTTACTTTAAGATGAACTTGTTTTGAATATAGAAGCGTAAACATTAACTACCCTACTGCCTACTTGGGTTAAGAACACACAACAAGTTATTTTAGTTAGGTTGCTGTCTGGGAAGTGTCTACCCTGGAAATGTGTGATTTTTTTGAAATGCAAAATAACTATTGTATTATAGTTAAATCTGTAGATAGGGATTGTTTTTTTAATTTCAGAATGTTGTTTACACTACTTGTTTATTGGATAATCTTTTCTCTTTCAGAGATTAGGAGTAAGTGGTTAGGCACCAAGGAAAGTTTGAAAGAGGAATATGTCACCCTAATCTTATATATAACTATTTCTCAGTCCATAGTAAAATGTGCGCAAAGTGCTCTGACAAAATTCAAAATAAAATACATAGATACCTCAGATATAAATAGAACAAAATAGTATTCTCATAAAATGGTTAATATAGCCTCATGGAATGTAAATGGCTTACAGGACACTAAAAAGAAAAAGCTAGTCATGCATCTCATTTATAATTCAAGAACTGATATAACCTTTCTGCAGGAAACACACATGACTATAGAACAATGGGACAAGGGTACTGAAAAAAATTCTAAGGCTTGGCACATCATGAAGTGAGCTATAACACAGAACCTAGATTTTTATCAGATCACTCTAAAATAAATCTAAAAATAACACATAACAAGGTGGGATATAAATTACACATTACAACAAACTGGACATTAAATACAAATTTGCTGAAAAATAAAGAGGTAGAACAAGAGATTATTAAATCTCTAATGCAATTAAATGAAGATTTTTTAAGTGGAGAGATTCCTCTGGACATTCAGTGGGCAGCCTTTAAAGTTACAGCTAGGGGTACTTTCATCCAAAAGGCATCATATTTTAAAAAACAAAGATTAGAAAAATGTAGAGCAATTAGAAAACAAGCTAAGACTGCTTGAAACTGAGCTACAAAAAAACGGTAAACCTACTATTGAGAAGCAAATAGCAAGCTTACATAGACAATTAAATGAGATTAAAACATAACAATTCTCATTTACAGAACTCAAAATGCTACATAAATATGCAGAATGGGCGCAAACACCTTCAAAAATGTTAGCAAGAATTGTCAACATAAAGAACCCCCATTGTAAAATACAAGAAATAAAACATAAAGGCAAAATGTATAGATCGGATATTGAAATAATTGGGGTTTTTGAAGAAATATTTCAAAACATATACGGCCCACAAGAGTATATTAATAAGAACCTATTTCAGTCCTTTGCAAATAACTTAGAATATCCTAAGGTTAATGAATCCCAAGCCAATAACCTTAAAAGCTTAATAACAGAAGAGGAAATTAGTAGGGCTATTGATAAAATAAAACCTGGAAAAGCTCCTGGCCCTGATGGATATGTAGCAGAATTCTATAAACACTTTAAGTCTCAAGTCACACCAATACTTTCAAAACTATACAACTATATTATACAAGTTGGGATACTGGACCTATATATAAACAACTGCAAAACTGTGCTTATGCCAAAACCAAATACAGATCCCACAAACCCAAATAATTATAGACCTATAGCTTTGATTAATCTGGACATTAAGATTTTCTCAACAATTATAGCTCAAAGAATACAAAAGGTAGCTCCAGTCATAATATTACCGGAACAACTAGGTTTTATGAGTCATAGACAAGTTAAGGATAACACATTAACAAACTATAGATGCTCTAACCCATTTATGTGCTAAGGACAAATCCCCGAAATATGCATTATCTGTCAATGCAACAAAAACCTTTGACAGAGTAAATCAGAATTTTTTTACTTTTTATACTGTATAAATTTTGATTCCCTAAGGAATATATAAAAATTATCAAAACATTATGTACTAAAGCAACTACTACTCTTTATATTAATAAGAAAACTTCTAAACCAATACAAATAGTTAATAGAACAAGACAAGGTTGCCCACTTTCACCATATTTGTTTAATCTGTATATAGAAACACTACTAATGCAAATTACTCAGAGAACATACCATCATCTTATCTATGTCTCCAACACCCAAATTAAATACACAGCATTTGCGGATGATCTTAATATCTACTTTCAATATCCAAATACTGATTTAAATAAAATGCTATCGTCTATAGATACTTTTTCCATGGTATCCAACTATGAGGTTAATCCCAGGAAATCAATCATATATCCAATTAATCCAATAGGACATAAATAGTTTTACTTTCTAGAGACTAAGGTCAAAATGCAATACACTCTGAAATATTTGGGTGTAAACCTTAATCATGTGCAAGCAGAATTGCTCACTAACAATATTGGTAAAACATGGTACAATATAGTTGAGAGTATGAATAAATGGGAAAAGCTTAAACTATCTACCTTATCAAAAGCCTCAATTATAAAAATGAGCATTTTGCCTAAAATGTTATGTCATCTCAATGCCATTTTTATAAAAAAATAACAGTTATTTTCGTCAATAAAATGAAAGTTAGACTGACAAAATTCATATGGTACCCAAAGTGTACGAGAATTAGCTATGATAAGCTAATACCCACAAAAGAAAAAGGTGGCCTAGGCCTTCTTGACTTTCAGTTATACTATGAAATTATCAATGCAAGCCATATCGTACAGATAGCGAATTATTACCCAGTAGGGAATACATGGTATCCATTATGGATCATATTACTATGTAGAGACATAACACAATATAAAATCAATCCAAAATCGATTCCCTTTATAAAACAGGAAACTCTTAAAACAATAAAAAAATCATCCAATATCAATTAACAACTCTGAAACTTTTAAAAAAACTAGTGATTTCAGTAAACTTAAAAGATACAATTACTCTTCTGCAACCAATTCACAATAATCCAGATATAAAACTAGCAAACAATATGATAAATCTGAATAACTTTCCTTTAATAAAAAATTATACAGTTTGGGATTTTTATCAAATAAGAAATCTTTCATTGAAAGATATCACAAAGTTAGTCAAAGCCAGTAAAAAATATAACCTGATAATTAAATTATATATCTAGTAAATATTCTAACCAAAGATATCAAAGTAGTCGAGCAAGAAGTCAAGTTAGCACAACAAATTATAAAAATGCTATTAAGTAAAAAGAAAATGATATCAAACACTTATAAATTGATAGCAACTATTAAATACCAAAACACTATAATCTTTTCAAAATTTTGGGATAGGAAGGACAACACCATAACAGATAACCAAAAGAAGTAGCTATCAAAAACACTATAAAACTGACACCATATAAAAAGTTAATATATACACAACTCATGATTTTTAACAATGCATACTTCACGCCTGTACATCTTAACAAATTTAACCCATCCAAGTCACCATATTGTTCCTTTTGCCCAAATAAAGAAGCAGAAATCCTTCATATATTCTGGAGCTGTAAAACAGTATATAAGCTTTGGTGTTCACTTAGAATTCTATTAGAGAAGTCAGGATACTCAAAATTTACACTCTCGTGGCAAACAGCCATACTCCATTTATTTAAGGGTAATATTAAGAAGTTATCTAAACATATCATAATAACACTTCGCACTCTGATGAAAGCTTATATAGCAAAAAACGGGATTGATAGATCAAAATTAACCTGGTTAGAATACAAAAGCGTAGCAAAAAAACACATATTAGCCAAAAAACTATATACAAAAACTCAGAGAAATCAAATATATTATCAAGAGTACTGTAAAACATTAATTGAAATACTCTCTTAATAGTCTGGTATAGTCTATGTATTTTAAGGATAGTAAACATTACTGCTGGAATCAAACCTGCTACTAAAGGTACTGCAATACATTAATTGATATCTTGTCATGAATAGTATGTAAATATTATGTACATAAGAAATGTAAGCACACCACTCTGTTGAGATTAGCAACCAAAATAAGTAAGGGGACATATATGTATATATGTACATAAGTTTTTAGTAGAGTAGAATGTTATCATATTATAGGTTATATTATAGGTTGATGTTATGCATATATTATAGCTCACAGTAGTAAAGTTGGTATAATAAATATGCCATATGGAAAAACTTTTAGACAAACTTATAACTGAATTATATCAGTGTGATAATACTATGGTTTTCTACAAAATCTGAATGTTATTAGCATAATGGGCAATAACTATCATTGCATGTTTATGAATGTACAATGTAACATCAACTGTACCACATGTAATTGTCTTGTTATTCTTTTTGTTTTGCTTTTATACCAGAAAAGGTTTCAATAAAAAGATATTTGAAGAAAAAAAAAAGATGAACTTGTTTCGTGATCACGTTATGAATTACACCAGGTTACAAATCTGGTTGCGATAATATATAAGTACTCTTTTTTTACATTTTGAGAGTTAGGTTTATTTTTTTGTGCAATGAGGTCTTTTTTCTTTTATTCTAGAGCCTTTTTATATTTGCACTCCACCATGGGGTTAATTTTTGAATTTGATATTGTATTTACTTAGGAGAGGGAACAGATGCATTTATTGGTTTAATTTCTCCAAGTGTTTTGCGTTTCTTATACCATGACAGAAATGGACCCCATTCCAAAGTCAGAGCATGATTAAAGATCGCGTAATTAGTATAGTTTTAGTTTTTGATGTTAGCCAAGAGTGCTCTACAGTTCAGACAAGGTTACATGTACTGATAGCATATGTAAGTAAGACTGTAATTTTTTCTTATTAGTCCTGTTGCTCCTACTATTATTGGAACTGTAAAGATATCTTTTTCCAAGCTGCTGCTGCTTCTGCTTGCAAATCCTGGTATTTTATGACTTTTTTGTCTTTCTGTAGATAACATTGTAATCACTAGGTGCAACAATTTCAATGATCAAAGCTATGGATTGCTCTATCTGTTGGTAATGGTGGATCCCATGTGATATAAAGTCTATTATTTGTTTTAATGCTTTGTGGTTTATGTTTCCAATACTTCTCAGCTACTTCTATACTGCAATGTTTTTACATTTCTCAATGCAACAGTCTTACAGCATTATTGTGCCTTTCAGTATACAGACCTTCTGCCATTATTGTATCACACCCAGCAAAGAGATATGCAACTGTCTTCAGTTTGTTTCAAAGAACAGCAGGATGATGCAGCACTACAGTGGTAGAGTTGTCTCCTCACAACAAGAGGTACTCTGGTTCGATTCTCAGCTGGGGTATGTGGAGTCTGCATGTCCTCCTTCCATTCATATGGGTTTTCTCTGGGTGCTCCAGTTTCCACACACAATTCAAAGACATTCATCTGGAGCATTTCTCCCCAGGCCTCTGCTGAAAATTGGCTTTGTTCGAAGTCAGACTTTGCTGGTAAACAAATATTCAATAGATAAAAAAACATGCATCTGTCTGTTTCTCCCACTCTTGTAAACCAACATTATGTAGTCCACTGTCCTGGGTATTACCCTTTCACCTTTTGGTTTCACTTTACCTTTCCTTAACATTACTGCATCTAATCTTGATGAAAATGAGATTGTTCCAGAAGATCTATTTACTTACTACTTCATTTGTAGAGTACCAAATGTTCTTTTTTTCTAATCTGACCTATTACCTTATATTCTTTATTTTGTCTTTTGGCGTTTCATTTGCTGTCTTATCTCTGTCTGCTTCTGGTTTGATTTCCATTCCCTCTTTATTCTGAAATCTTTCTGCTAAATGAAGCAGAGGTGTCATCTGATATTTCTTCTCTTCATGATTTAGAAATTTCACTATGTTTGGATCTGATGACATCAGCATATATGTATACACTCCCGCAACTGCAGACCTATACATGTAGTCACTTTTGAGGACACCCATATCTTCTTCAGAGTGAGGGATATTTGGTCCTGCTTTACATTGTTTTTTATATGGCATTTGATAAACATGAAGCATTTTTCTTGTTTTCATGTTCAACTGATTAATTATTTTGGGGGAGCAGTCAATCACAACAAAATGTGGGTTAGAACAGGAAAAACAAATTGATTTATAACTTGAAATTTATTTTTAGATGTCAAAGCAATTTTCAGTATATTAGCTTTAGTCTTATGATTTATTCTTTGCCTAGCTTTATTCTCATTTGTTCATGTCTTACTGTTAACCTTTCATCTATTCTCAAATATTTATACATTCCCTTCTGCTCAAGTTCCTTTGTATTACATTACTGTCCCATGTTGATGTTTCCTTGGTGCTGCAGCTTTCCTTTTATAAATGTTGCTGTTGCATTTGCACAGTTATCAAGATCAAATGTCATATCATTTGAGAAAGTTTTTAAACTGTTTGTAGTTGTGTTTTCAGATCATTGTCTGATGGACAAAAGAGTTTTACATCATTACAAAAAGTATATGAGATGTCTTTGAACTGGTCTCCTTCTGTTTGTCGAAAATACACTTCATCAACAAATAGAAGGCTGAACCCACTTAAGCGAAAGTGCACTACATCGGAAGCACACTTTCGCAAAAGACAATTCGTCAAAGCATGTTACAGTGGGGATAAGGAAATATATCCTTTTCCCCACTGTAGTGTGATCTCAGAGTTAGTATATTTAAGTAGGGGGTTGTGGGGCACAGCCCCCCACATGGGGAGTGCAGGGGGCTTTCCCCCCTGCAAAACAGTGTTTACAGTATTTTTTTTTTCCGATTTGGTGAATCATCTTTCATGAAGGTGCACTTTCAATGTAGTGCATTTTTGCGGAAGTGGGGTTTTCCTTTTCCTTTTTGAGATTGTGAAATTTCGATAAAGAAAAGTAGACCCCTTAGAACAAGGTTGGTTTCTGTGAGTTCAACTATAATCATAGCCTAACCTCTTAAGTAAACTTCTAAATTGGTTAAGGGAAAGAAAAAACAGCAGCAGTGTCAAGGAATCATCTTGAAATTCCCACCTTTAAATAATAATTTGCCATTTGTCCTGGCTTAACTACTAAGTGGTTTGCCACTGTTTCTTAGTCACTATAATTGATCAATGTAGGTGAATCTTATACAACTGTAAGCATTCCATTATACATGAATGCGGGATACTGTCAAATGCTTTTTTATAACCCATTAATGCCATACTTGAAAGATTCTTCCTCTTTTTTACACATCTCTGTAATGGCGATGAGCCTTTGTTTTATATGACTTTCTTTTATTACCTTTTTAGTTCTTTTGCCATCATTGATTTTTTTCTAAATGACTATAAACTCTCTGCATCAGTTCCAGTATATAGTTTGTATATTGTCATAAGGTAAGTTATTGGTCTGCATTACTTAGGACGGCTTGCAGGTTCGCTCCTAAGGACAAGTATAATTTTTCCTGTTGTTGATCATGTTGGTGTCTGTTCAAGATGTGCGCGTATGTAAGTCTTATTCATGGCTAAATCTTTTTGTAAAGCTGTTAATACCTTTAGCCAGATGTTAAGTACTGTGTCATGGCCTGGGGTTTTCCATTTTGGGAGCTTTCTTTAATTTTATCTCAATTTCTCTGTCTGTTACTTCATCCCATTTCATATCCTCTACATTAGAGCTCCTTAGCTCCTTAGCTTCTTAGGTGTTTACTAGGCTAACAACTACAAGGGCCTTTTTAAGCCTAGCCATTCATCCCAAAATCTCTGACAAGTTCTGGTACTCTCGATAAGTGTAATCAGGGCCTTGGAGATGAAACATTTACAAGCAGGGGCCTGGGGGATGAACCTTTTAAAAGTTGCATGTGCCCAATAGGGACATAGGTTCATAGGTTCCAAGCTAGGGATGAAGTTCCTGTTCCCCATCCAGTTCTCCAATTTATACTTGAATTGGGTTAGGGAGGAACTCTGCTTCACATGGATAGGTAGCCTGTTCCAGAGATGGGGTAGTATCCGGGATACATACCTGTCTCTCCAGCAGGTCCTATTTATATCACAGGCAAGGTTAAAGTCTTTAGAATGGGTAACTCTGGTGCTGTTTTTTTTTTTTTTTATATATGCAGGAGGTTCATCAGAGTGGGGTCTGACAATGCCCTGTATGCTGGGCATAGATCTCCCCTCAACAGCCTGTAGGAGACAGAATACAGGGATGGGGTCTTGAGGCAGTCTACATAGGGCATTTTGCTTACCCCTGTGTTCTTTTAGTAAGGGACCTCTGTGGACATTCCAATTGTTGTTTATGCCTGTTTAGGTACATACCAAAGGGGTCACTGTATTCAATGATAGGTCTAATGAATGCCGAATACAGTGAATACAGTGGAACAATGACTTCTTTGGAACTAGGTGTCATACCTTTGTTTATAAGTTGCAGAACATAAAAAGATTTCCTCACTACTGTAAACACATGATGGTCAAAGACTAGATTGCTGCCTATGTGTGCCCTTAAGTTCCCGACTACTGGGTCAACTCTAAGGGGGGATCCACCTTATATCCTGGGAACTACCATCCCATCAGTCTAATGAGCCTGATTTGCAAGGCCATGGAACGTATTATCATGGTACTTATAAACAAAGACATTGGCAACCTTCAAACACTGGACCCCACCCAGTTTGGGTTCGTGAAGGTCTGATCGCATCTCTTAAACCTGATTGACTTCTTCAAATCAGTCTCCAGAGCCATGGCTGAGGGTAAGGCAGTCCACACAGCTTATTTGGACCTCGCCAAGGCCTTTGACACCATCCCCCACTCTGGAATCATAGATAAACTTACTAAGCTGGGCATAAATCCCAACATCACTCGATGAGTTGCCAACTGGCTTACTGACAGAACCCACACTGTAAATGTAGCCAACTCCAAATCCAGCTCCAGACAAGTGACAAGTGGAGTGCCTCAGGGTTCAGTCCTGGGACCGCTCTTGTTTGGCATCTACTTCTCTGAAGTACAAGCCAACACTGAAGGACTCTGACTAACAAAGTTCGCAGATGACTGCAAACTGGGAGCCATTATTGAATCTCCAAATGATGTGGTTATTCTACAAAAGGGTCTTACAGAAACAGATGCTTGTGCCAGAGCCATGGGCTCAAGCTCAATGCCAAGAAGTGTATAGTTATCCCCTTTGGGAAAAACCATGTACCCATGAATTACCACATAGGTGACAGTACACTAAACACCGAATGTGTGATAAGAGTCTTAGGAACGCAGGTGGACAGTGGTCTCACCTTCGATAACCACATTGCCACAACAGTCAGGAAATCCTTCTATGTGGCAAACCTCATCACTAAGGGCTTTTCATCCAGGAAAAAGGAGGTCATTATCCCACTGTACTCATCCCTCGTTAGACCCATCATAGAGTACAATGCCCCATTTGGTATGTACCTCACAAGAAATCTGCAACAACTGGAAAGGCCGCAGAAACAACTCACTAAAAGAATCACAGGCTTAAAGCAGATGCCCTTATGCTGACCGACTAAAAAAACTCCAGCTATACTCTATCACATATCGTCTACTCAGAGGTGATCTCTCCTTAACATACAAGGCCATGTCAAACCCAGAGCTGTTGGACATGCTACACTTAAAGAAATACCAATCCATCAAAACCACATGCTCCAGGGATCTAAACCTTGTCATCACAATGAACAAAACATGCTGGAGGGATATGTTTCTGACCCAGAGACTCCCCATACTCTGGAATAGACTGCCCATATATGTCAAGCAGAGCGCCTCCTTGGCCCTCTTCAAAAGGAACCTTGACGACTGGATGGGAGATAGAAAATTTACCCCAGGGATCACGACAGTCACCCTGCTAGACAGGGGTCCAGGGAAGTAAATATTGTGGGAAGAAATAGATTGTTATGGCTAGGCTTGCATCGGCCCTAGGGCCGATAGCCTAGTACCTACCTATGAACCTATGATAGTCACTTACTACTTTTTAAAAATTTCCTAGCCATTTGGCATCTTTGTTATATACAACATAGTGTTCACAAATACTTATCCAAAATGTACATATTTTTTTTTCTTTTTCTTTTTTTTTTTTTTGCAGTGTTTCTAGGCCTCTTGCTTGGTTTCCCAATTCCCCATAAAACCTTTTCCAATCACCAGTGAAGTGTTTGTCTTGTACTTTTCCTTCATATTTATCTACATGTCTTCTTTGATTTTCTGCTTGTGCTGAAATGTTTAGTTTATCATTTGTAATAGTGTATGAAAAAGTCCTAGTCTGCTTTAATACTGTGCATTGTTTTTACCACATCTATCTTTCTAAGTATTTTTAATTATTTTTTCCCTGTTTCGGTATTCTTCTAAATATTTCTTGTCTTAATTGCTTTATAGTTTTATGCAGTTATTCACATGTGAGCAGAATTTGGCAGTTAAGAATTTTGCATAGGCAGTGGAGCCACTGAGATGGAAGGGGAGTTTATGTTTAGGCAGGTCATTATGGAAGGGGACTTTATGTTTAGCCAGGTCATTATGGAAGGGGACTTTGTGTTTATCCAGGTCATTGCTCAATTTCAGTAGATTAGCCTTGGCATAATTTCTGAATACAAAGGTGTTGGAGGATGTTTCTAGCCTTGGTCTTAAGGTGTATGTCACTGATTTGTGGTTCAATTTGACCAGGGAGGAAGTTGCAATTGGTAGGGAGCAGAGCTGTCCCATATTGTTGAGGACCAAGTCCAGGCTTTTATACCCCTGGTTAGGGTGCAGACTAACTGGTCGAGAGAGTGTGTATTGATGAAGTCTGTAAATCTGTAGGCATGCATGTTAGAAGATGTGTATGTCTCCCAGTTAGTGGAGGGGTAGTTGAAGTCCCCTAGGAGAATGGTGTTTGGCTTAATTCATAGGGACTCCATATTAGTTAAGTAGGAGTTATGGGCTGAGTGAAACATAGAGGGTATCTTGTAGTTAGCCATGATGTAATATGAGGTCTTGTTTGTGGTAGGTTGGACCTGGAGGAGCTCCAGAGTGTTATTTTGTCTAATTAGTTTGGGAATGAAGTGTTTCTTTTTTTACAAATATGGAGACACCTCCACCTTTAGTACCTTCACCTAGTGTCGTGGGCCTGAACACATGCTAGGTATAGAAAGCCTTACTGATGGAGTGCTCTCAATGTTTTTGAACCAGGTCTGTAAAATGATGCATATGTCAATGTTATCCTGGCTAAGGCGTGCTTTGGGAGTCAATTTATTTTTTTAAGACTCATAGCATTGACCAGTAATACCTATGCATTATCTGGATTCTGTTTTGCTATTCTGGAAGCTTTTGAGGGCTTACATTGAATAAAAAAGGCACTATGTGGTCAATAAAGTTTTGGCCAATATATGAAGGCCTTGGGGGGATAGGTGCAGTCCTACCCTAGCAAAACAGTAAGGGTTTCCTGCCATTTCCTTCCAGGCTAATATATTGAACTGTTTTGAATGACAGAGGAAGCTAAGCTAATTGTTGAAGTCAATAATTTTTGTTCACATTGCAGCATTATTCTTTTTGAAGGTAAACTGCTGCTCAAGGTTAAATTCATACCAGCCTCGGGTACAATCTACCATCCTAGTCAGAGATGACTCCATTGTGAGACACAGTGATGTACCACTCACTAGGCTGTGCAAGGAGAAGACCACGCTCAGTTGCCCATCAGGTGCCAGGATTCATCACTTTATGCAGCCACTCAAGGCATTGCACCACAAGTACACTTATGACACAGTTATAGTACAAGTGAGTGTAAATGACTTCAGACATACCTCCCTGGATTATATGAAGAGAAACATGATGAAGCTTTTACTATTTGTGACTCTGTGACTCTTTGATGCATGTTTCATGGTGGGTGATATCTGTGTTGTGTGTTTGTCAGGTTGCTCAGGATACTTGTTTCTTAAGTTACATGTAGGAGACCTATGTTGTTTAAGTAGGTTACTTTTAAAAGCCACAGCATATGTAGGCCTATGTGTTTGGTATGATCTCTGTGTGATTAGTTTATTGTGTTGTTGTGTGGCACTGACAGTCTGCTTGCTGTCTGTAGTGTCTTGATTTTAGAGTTTTGTCTCCAGCAGCATTAAACAACTGCATGTCTCACACACACTGTGTCACTTTGTTTAAGTAGTAGGTGGATGTCAGTAAACATGAAGCAATTTCCACATTGTCTCGAGATGCCTATTTCAACCAAGTTAGCCACAGAGACAGTTGGAATATACAAATCCATGGTTCCAAGTGCTTACTAATGTTAGTTGAAGGAGGGTAGTGACTATGAGGTTTGCAGTTGATTAATGGAGGTGCTATTTGTCTGGTAGTGGAGATAGTCTCAACACAGCTGCATGCTGCCAGGAATCATTGACCTTCTGTCTTTCTTTCAACAGAAGCAAAGAATAGCATTAATCCTAAGCTGCTTCCAGTAAAGTAGTATTAACCTAGATGTTAATGAGTTCAATAGAAGTATTAACACGGATGTTAATGAGTTCGATACACTTGCTATTGTATTCTGTTGGTAGACGCTCAGGATAGAACCTAAAGCAGGTGGACATAACAGACAGGCAAGCTACACAAAGGCCCTGAGGAGGTTTTCACCAAAATTGTAACCAGACCACTGAGTGAATTCCTATGCACATCGTCCAGAGACCAAGAGGAATCAACGCCCCTCTAGTACATATTTCACCAGAGCAAAGAAGTAGTATTAATACCTAGATGGCTCCTAAGAAGTAATTTTCAGCCTTTCCATTGATTGGTAATCTCTGAGAAGGCTAGGAAATAGTGTCCCTCTGTTCCTTCTCTCACCAGAAATAAAATAGAAGCATTATTCCGAAGCTGAATCAGGCAAAGTGGTTCCTAGGCTCTGTGTGATTGGTTGTCTAGTCCCAAGTGTTAAAGATTTTAAAAGTAAGATGGAAAAACAGATGAAATCTGAATATTGCAGTGTGCACTTAATGAGTGGGATGGTATGAAACAAAGGCTAACTTAAGCTTAAGAGTCTAAGACGGCCTTCCCAGTTAGATCTTTTAGTATCCAGTAGAATGAGCAGATGAGATGGGGAAGAGCTTCCAAAGTCAAATATACATTAAGGTTGGGCACTTCAAAATCCAAATCCACTGACATCCCTCACAAATGGTAACCTCACAGCACTTGCTGATAAATAAGAAATCATGCTTCTCTGCACATTCCACTAATTAGCTAGTCTTAATTAATTTTCAATCAGTGAATGGAAAAGGAATTTTTTTATGACTGACCTCAGCCAAGAACTTTTAAAACTCTAAGAAAAAAACTTTAATTGAAAATGAAACAACACAAAATATAGTAAGAGCAAAAATCACAAAAATAATGGAAGTATCCAAACCTTAAATGGAGAAATCAAAACCAAAATCCAATGCAGTCACACACCAGCAGTAGTCACTCAGCACTTTGACTATATAAGGCTGTACAGCACATAAGGCAAACAAGACTGTAAACACAAACACATATTGTATTAAAGTTTAATCTGATAGTCATTTAACTGTCTGTGTACTTATTACTCTGCTAAACATTAAACTGCTAGACATTCAATTTAGCTATTTGTCCATTTATTCTTCTGTAGATCTTTCTTCTTTTCTGCATACCTAATCCACCCTTGCTTTATCTTCCTACCTGGTTTGCTACAAATGCCTTCACTTCTCTCCCCAGGGATTTTACATATTAACCAAGATATTTTCTAACCCACAAGTGTCCTTTTAAGGTAGAGTCAGTCTCCTTGGCCCTCCAAACTGAATAATCCTAGTCTAAATTATATCATCAATGCATTGCTCACTGATAGAATCCAAAATAAAAAGCTGCCTCTACTTAACTCATTACATCCAAGTGCCGTCTCCAGGTATATCTGCAGTTAACTCCTACTGACACCTCTAGGCATCAAATACTGCTTGTTCATATTTGCATCAATAATTTCAAAACCATGCTATGTACAAGGTTTTAAAATATTTAATCTTAAAGTTTACACAATAGCAAACTCAACTGCATTAATATTTGACCTCTGTCTAGCACAGGTAAATAGATATTAACTCTTGTTTTTATTAATTTATATAGAGATAATTTTCACATTTTTCAAAATATATCAACAACCAATTAAAACAGACAGAACTCCTTAGCCTCATATGAAAGCTCTCAGCTAGATGAATAAAATGCCGCTGACAGTATGTGTGTAACTTAAGTGGCTGTTGAGATATTGTAGGTTGTTTATAAAATATTACAAATATAATAGTTACTGTGTTTACTGTGACATATTTGATTTGCTATCTAGAACCTAAAGGCAGGGCTAGCCACTCGATGGTGTAAAATATGGCTCTAGATGATTCGGTCATGTTGACTAATGTCACCAAAAATGGGCGTGGGTAGTTACCAGTGATAAGTGGGTTGAGGACCCAGCCTACTCTGACCCACACCAGGGACCTGTGCTAATGGTTGGAGGGGTATATATACCCCTATTGGCCAGTGTGTGTGCCCACAATGAATCCCAGCAGCACTGGGTCAAAAAGCTACTGGCTGGCCAGTGTCTAGTTGCCCAGCCTGGCTTACCTGGGATAGCTCTGTTGAGCAAAAGCTGGACGTAACACCAACCAACTTGCCAAGCATGAACTGGGAATTGCTACGTTTAATGTAGGTTAACTGACAGGATGCAGCTTGGAAGTGGATGACATGATGATACAGAGGAGGCTGGACATCCTATTTACCCAGGAGATGAGATGGAATGGCAATGCAGCAAAGCCACTAGGCTTGGGGTCCAGAGTCTACTACTCAGGTGGAGGGCAGGCTAGAAATGGTGTAGGAACTGTGGTGAGAGAGAGGCTTCAGAAGGCAGTAAGGGGATATCATCAGAATTAATGACAGATTCATAGCAGTCAGACTCCAGTGTAATGATAGGGCAGTATTCATAATCTCAGCCTATGCCACACTCCAGGGTTGTGATAGTGAGGAAAAGAGTGCATTCAGACAGCAGCTGAAGGACCTACTACATAAAGCAGGACAACATGAATTGGTGTTGATAATGGGTGACTTGAATGCACATATCGGGACAGACAGAACAGGATATGAGGACTGCCTGGGTCCACATGGGTGGGGCAACAGGAATAAAGAAGGAGAAGCCATTCTAGACTACTGTCTGGCAAATGGCTTGATAGTAGCCAACACAGGGTTAAGAAAGAGAGACAGTCACAAGATCACATACAAGAGTAGTCAATATGCAATTCAGGTAGACTTCCTCCTAGTAAGAAAAAGGCACTGGGGCAGAATCCATGATTGCAAAGTCATCCCCAGTGAAACAGTCAGCCCACAGCACAAACCACTAGTTGCTACAATCAGCTGCAAGCAGTGATCAGAGAAAGCTCTAAGGTCAACAGATACCAGGCTGAAGACCTAGAAGTTGACTGGAGAAAAAGTACAACAGTTCACGGAATTACTCAGGGGTCTAGCACCCCAAGAAGAGGAGGAAACAGGCAGAGTAGAAGAAGAATGGCAGCACCTAAAAACAGCATGTGTTAGAGTTACAGAAAAGATCCATAATCGAAACTCCTAACGATGTGGACATCCTACAAAAGGGCCTCACTGAGACGGATGCCTGGTGTCAAAGCCATGGCCTCAAGCTCAATGCTAAAAAGTGCATTGTCATCCCCTTTGGTAAAAACTCTGTACCATGAACTACAACATAGGCGGTAGTATACTTAATACCAAAAGTGTGGTAAGAGACCTTGGGACACAGGTGGACAGTAGTCTCTCCTTTGATAATCACATCACCACAGTAGTCAGTAAATCCTTCTATGTGGCACACCTCATCACAAAAGGTTTCTTATCCAGAAAAAAAGAGGTCATTGTTCCCCTCTACTCATCGCTCAGTAGACCCATTATAGTGTACAATGCCCCTTTTGGTATGTACCTCACAAGACATCTACAACAACTGGAAAGGCAGCAGAAATACCTCATAAAGAGGATTACCGGCCTCAAACAGATGCCCAACGCAGACTGACTCAAAAAACTCCAGCTTTACTCCGTTGCATATCGCCTACTCAGAGGTGATCTCTGCCTAACATACAAAGCTATGTCAAACCCAGAGCTGTTGGACATGCTCCACTTAAGGAAATCCCAATCCCTCTGAGCTACATGCTGTAGGGACCTAAACCTTGTCACCACAATAAACAGAACATGCCGGAGGGATAGATTCCTGTCCTAGAGACTTCCCATACTCTGGAATAAACTACCTATCTATATCAAACAAATCTCCTCATTAGCACTCTTCAAGAAAAATCTTGATGATTGGATGGGAAATGGGAAATTCACCCCGGGGATCACCTCTGTGGCTTTGCTCGACAGTGGCACAGGAAAATAATTTTCTTGGGTGGCAAAAGCCAGGGTACCTTTTTGGCTGGGCTTGTATAGGCCCCAGGGCCGATAGCCTAGTACCTACCTATGAACCTATGAACCTATGTGGCCGAGCCAGGTATGGAAATAAGGTACATAAGGAAAGATGGTGGTGGAATGCAGAAGTCCAGGAAGTCATCAAAAGAAAAAAGGAGTGCAGGAAGAAGTGGGAGATAGAAAAGACTGATCGGGCTAGGAAGGACTACTGGTTGGCTAAAAAAGAAGTTAAGAAAGAAGTTGCAATAGCAAAGAATAGGGCATCAGAGGCACTGTGCCAACTTCTGGAAAGTGACTTAGTAAGGGGCACAAAGAAACTATATCAGGTTACAAGGCAAAGACAGCAAGATAAAGAAGATAGTCAGACACGCTTCATAAGGAATGCCAGCAACAACCTGCTCACGAGCCCAGAGGACATCAAAGGCAGATGGATGGAGTATTTCCAGCAGCTTCTGAATGAAGAAAACTCCACAGAAGCTGTACTGCCCAAGAAACAGCCTACAACGAGAGAAGAAGAGGAGCCCACCTTAGAGGAAGTAAGAACAGCACTAAGGAAGATGAAGTCAGGGAAAGCAGCAAGCTCAGATGAGGTCACAGCAGATATGATAAAGATGCTGGGTGAGATAGGGGAGAAATGGCTCCTGAGGGTACTAATAGCAGTATGGAGAGAAAGGCCTATCCCAGATGACTGGAGAATAAGCATACTCATACCAGTGTACAAGAACAAAGGAGACATCCACAACTGTGGGCAGTACAGAGGCATCAAACTCCTATCACGTTGCATGAAAGTTCTGGAGAGGGTGATTGATAAACAGATATACAGAGTAGTAGAATGTAAGATGGGAGATGAGCAGTTTGGATTCAGATCATGATGCAGCACAACTGACCTGATGTTTGCATTGAGACAGATACTTGAGAAGAAGCTAGAGATGAGGAGAGAGTCCAACTGGGCATTCCTAGACTTAGAGAAAGCATATGACAAGGTCTCAAGTAAGCTGATCTGGGCAGTACTGCGGTGGTTTGAAGTCCCAGAAACATTGCTAGAATTAGTGCAGGCTATGTACAAGGACCCAATGACTCAATTATGGATAGTGTTCGGCCTCACAGAGGGGTTCCCAGTGGGTGTGGGTGTACATCAGGGTTCAGCTCTGAGCCCACTGATGTTCATACTGGTGATGGACTACATTAGCAAACAGGATGGAGGGGATGGATCAGCAAAGCTGCTGTATGCAGACAATGTGGCAGTACAGGCAGACTCTGAGCTAGAACTTCAGCAAAGGATAGGAGAATGGAATGCAAATCTGAAGGCACATGGGATGAAACTAAGCACAGATAAGACGGTGGTAATGGCAGCAAATTGGGGAAATCAGAAGAAGCTGAGAATAGAGATAGAAGGGAAGATAGTGGAACAGGTAAACAGCTTTAAGTATCTGTGTTGAGCAGTTGAGGAGAAGGGTAGTCTGAATGAAGAGGTCAAAGCTAGAATCAGAGGGGCTGCAGCCAACTGGCATAAAGTATCAGGTGTAGTCTATGACAGAAGAATGCAAAAGAAGCTGAAAAGTAAGGTGTACAAGATAGTGGTGCAACCAGTACTACTTTATGGTACAGAAACCTGGCCAGTAAAGGCAAAACACTTGAAGAAGCTAGAGGTGATGGAAATGAAGTGCCTGAGAAAGGTGATAGGATGCATACTGTGGGACAGATGAAGAAATGAGAACATAAGTGCAGAAGCCAAAGTAGCTACAGTTTCAGAAAAGATCAAAGAGCACAGATTATGGTGGTTTGGGCACATTCAGAAGCAGAAGACAATCTGGTGAGGAAGATTTGGGACAGACAGGAAGAAGGTAAGAGGAACCGAGGACATCCAGCAAAGAGGTGGATGGATTGTGTGAAAGAAGATCTGCGACAGTCAGGCATGATTGTTGAAGAAGGCAGGAGTGTGGCACTGAACTGAGAGAGTTGGCAACAGTTAACACAATACCCCAACCCCATGTAGAAAATGGGAAAAAGGGGGCGGCTGCTGCTGCTGATGATGATAATCTAGAACCTAAAGAATTCTACCACTGTAAAAAGAGATTTGTGCTGAAGTTTCACATTTACACTTTAGTAAACCCTATAATTCCAGAGATTTAAACGTTTGTTTGAAATGTGAGGATATAATTTGATTCTGTCAAAAGGCTTAGGTTCTGCCTATTGGAAGTTACACTACAGACTTCCTGAGCTCCATTGGAATGAATGAATTAAAGTCCGCATGACCTTTAAAAACATCTACATTTGCATAATTACTGAAATATGGTTTTGGTCCAATGACAGCACTCTCTCTATCTGAGTTTTATAACAACCACTTATTTAGATCATTGGCCCAAGACAGCTCTATTCCTAGATAAGAACTACTCATGTTTGTGTGTAAACACATAGGTTTCCATTTAATTCTACAATACCAGCATATTTTAATATCAATAGTCAAATATACTTCCTTGTCATTGCCAAGTTCAGAAGCCTGGCCATGACACATACAACCCATAAATCCCACCTTACTAAACAACAGCCTATAGATACTGAATGTAACAAGTTCACACTTATTATGGATGACTTCACTGACCCATCCATAAACTGACAATCATACAATAAATATGCATAACAGTTCCAGAAGTTTACCAAGACAAAGTCTTTTGAACAGAGAGCACCCATCACAACTAGATGCATAGACATACTCAGTTTGTTCTCTACTAATATAAGCCTAGTATGCTTCACACCTATTGTTATCACATCACTGGCAAAGCCTAACCACTGCACCATCATAAGTACTTGATATCCCAGTGCCAGATATGCCCAAACCAGATTGCCCTTATTGATTTCTCCAAGATCAATCTGTCGCAACTAACCACTGACATGATGAGCTGTGTCTCACTAACTAATGGTGTCATTATCATGGGCATAAGCTTAATGCTAAGAAATGTAGTGTTGTACAACTTGGGAAGCAGGTGCACTCCTGTACCTATTAAATAAATGACTCCCATGAGTTCTTTTTGGCTGGAAGACAACCTTTGTGCACTGGGTTGGGTAAAGTTTGAAGGCCTTTTTATTATTGTTTCTTTTGGTTCAATTGTTTGTTAATTTTTTAACTCCACAATTTACATTAATTTAAAAAAATGTCCACCATATGCCTAAATTGGCCATAGGTGTGATTATGTGTGTGTGGTACGGAAGGATGACTAGGTTAATACTAGCCACCTGATGATGTGAACATTGGCTCTAGGTGATAGCCACTGTTAATGTTTCCCTTGTACAGTATGGAAAAAGGAGGTTGATGCCATTTCCAATACCACCTCTCCAAACTAGATGCCATCTTTAGAGCTAGATGATGACCTCTCCTTTGGTCACCATTTTTGGACAGTTGCTAGGAAAACTTTTGACCTAACCCAGTTAATTATTAAAGACATCTTCAGATCAAAAGACTTTGTTTTCCCTCTTTACTCCTCCCTCATTAGGTCCATAGTCAACTATAATATCCACATTTGCCATGTATTCATCCAAACTGACTACTCAACTAGGAAAAAATGCAATATTTTCTTACAAAGGCAATCTTCAGTATTAAGCTATACAGAATGACCAAATAGTCTATCTCTCACCCTTTTACAGACTCCTGTATGATGGTATCTGTCTGAATTACAGTGCAGATTGATTGATCTCTTGCTTGTTTATAAAACATGTAGTCCCAAAAATACTTACTCTAAGGACATGACTCTATATCAAAACACAAACAGAACCTGTTGCAGGGATCGATATTTATCTTAGAATCTACTACCTATGGAACAATCTTCTTTTCCAGGTCAAATAAAGCAGATGGATCCATAATTCTGTCTCTTCTTTGAGATGTTAATTAGAAGCTCCCTGTATTGAAGGGTACAGGGTTTGATTATTTCCATCTACTTCTGCCTGCTGTATGTCTCTGAGCAAGTCATTTAACTAGGCAACGATTCTGCATCACCTCTGAAAAGGGCCTCTTGGGTTCAGTGGGCTTACCTATTTAACAAATTAATTAAAAAATACCTCAATGTATACATGAGGATGTGTAAATACGCCCCTGGTCTTGTCTTCATTTCTTAAAGACATGTGGAGAAAATAATAGGAATTCCAATGGCTAGGCTGAAAACAGCCCTATGGGTCAGTTGCCCAGCATCTACTTATGAACCTGCAACCAGATATGTATATTCACTACCCAGTTATATACTCATGAATGTCACTCCATTTCATTTGTTTGTGCTAAATGGCTACCTACAGGTTTAACCTTCATTTGTCCTTTCTGGAGTCTTACACAAAAACTTACCTATCTTAACTTCTATGCATTATTAGCAAACAAATATGACATGAGTTCCAAACCATGATCACATAGTACAAGTGCTGCACATGACCTGAGCTCCTTGGCACACATAATGTGTATGGTCACATAGTACAAGTGCTGCACATGACCTGAGATCCTTGGCACACATACTGTGTATGGTCACATAGTACAAGTGCTACACATGACCTGAACTCCTTGGCACACATGCTGTGTATGGTCGAATAGTACAAGTGCTACACATGACCTGAGCTCCTTGGTACACATACTGTGTATGGTCACATAGTACAAGTGCTACACATGACCTGAGCTCCTTGGCACACATGCTGTGCATAATCACATTGTACAAGAGCTGCACATGACCTGAGCTCCTTGGCACACATGCTGTGTATGATTACATAGTACAAGTGCTGCACATGACCTGAGCTCCTCACAATGCATGGAATTTTTTTTATAAAACAGTAAGAAGACCAATGAGACCAAAATGCAGTAAAATTACTACTGAAAACATAATTAGGCTGTATGAAGGAAGGGAACAACATAACAGATGTCTGTCAACTAATGCACATCATTGATTAATTGTTCACTATTCAGCACTTTAAAAGAAATACAGATACATGGGTATGTTGAGCTTATATGATCCTCACCATGCATTCTGTACATGACTATGCAGCCCAAGTACTGCACATATTCTGAGCTCCTCAGCAGACCTGCTGTGTATAACATTGTAGCAAAAGTACCACACGTGACTTGAGCTTCTTACCATGCATATTGTGTATTTTTATTATTTATTTGTGTCTTATGGGGTAGAGCACTGGTCTCCATTGACCTTTGTCAGACTCAGCCCGGGAGTGGTGGCCGGTTAAGTGACTTGCTTTGGGTCACACAGTTGGACAATGAAGGCTGAGGGAATCAAACCCTCAAA
>NC_056726.1:1384115948-1384131210 GCF_019279795.1 Protopterus annectens
CATCATTAACTGGGTCACCAAAATAATTTTGGCAAACAATAAAAACCTTTCATAACACTTCAAAAATATTCCGCAAAGCAGCAGTAAAAATAAACTCAATAGTGAATTGAATCTATGCAGCTATGCAGCATTGCTTCCTCACAGCAAGTCGCTCTCCGGTTTGGTTTATGTCTGGGGCACATTCTGTGCAGAGTCTACATGTCTTCCCATATGAATTTTCTCTATGTGCTCTAGTTTCCTCCTGCATTCCAAAGACATGATGTAAGGTACATCAGGGGCTCTAAATTGCCCATAGGTGGGAGTGCATACTTGTCTGATACAGAAGAAAGTCCTGGCAACTTACTTTGGTTTCCCCTTTGCCTTGCTAATTTCATAGGTAGCTTTGGTTGTCTGCTGGCTCACTCTAGGAGCTGGGTGCAATTTGTCAGTCAGTGAGTGAATGAACAATAAAATACATATTAACACACCACAACCTGACATGAAACTATTTCACAACAGCCCTACTGCTTTTACTGACACATTTAGAAATTTCTAGCTTTTCCCAAATTCTACTTCAGCTCAATAAATAAATCAATAGTGAAGGATTCAATGGACAAAACCTATATGGCATACCATATACCTAAATATTCTAAGACTGGGTAGACAGATTACCTATAAGCCTCTATCCTATATCATTAATTTAAACAACAATTAATTCCATCTTTTATAATTTTAAACATACAGTAATGCTACCACTAGCCAAAAACCTATTGCCAAAGTCTTTCATTGATTTCAGACCTATAGCCAACATCTGCCCATTAACCAAAATACTAGGAAAAAATTCTCTTCAGGTCATAGACTACATTAACTAATGTACTATTCAAGCAGATAAACAACATAAATTCTACCCTAAGAGCATAGTCTAATTGTTATAAACACCCTGACACATCACATCTACAATAATGAGAAAGCCATCTCCTTAACTGAGGCAGTATTCATAGAACCCAAAAGAGCTTTAGACACTGTGGATCATAACTTCTTATTTATAAAACTTAAAGATTGTGACTTTCACAACAAAGTACAACAATGGCTAATTATTTATCTGGTGTAACTGTCTGAGCACTAGCCAATAATATTTATCCAGATTTAGGAGATTCTATTACAGGAGTAACTCAAACCTTTGACTGGCAGCACTCTTTTCTTTACTCACTATTGACTTTCCATGAGAGCTTCTGCAGATTAATGCCATGCACTTTGAAGATGACATTGCTATTACTGTGATGTACAACACCACAGCACCAAATCAGTAATATGTATAACCAGCTTGCAAACAACAAATTAACCATAAAAACAACACGTTATACACTACTCAGAGCATCACAAAGACTTTCTTCCACACTACAGCTATTTCAGATCCAAATGTAATCCCTCTAACTTCCCCCAAGAAAAAATTACTTAATCCAAACATCACATTTCAAATGAATCTGGGAATGTTATTTGATAGGCCCTTACTCAACTTAAAGTGTCGTTTAAGTATTTAACCTTCAGTATGATGATGCAAGATGTCCTATAGCCATAAATGTCTTACTTCCAACATTAGAATATGCTCTACTAGTCATAGCCCCACTATTCATTATAAAACCCATCACTCCACACTCGGGAATTAAACCAGTCACAAGTGGTGTCCCACAAGGCTCGGTCCTGGGACCCCTACTGTTCGGCATATACTTCTCAGCAGTACAGGCAAACACAGGAGGACTATAGCTAACCAAGTTCGCCGATGACTGCAAACTGGGAGCCATAATTGACTCTCTGGCTGACGCGGACATTCTCCAAAAGAGCCTTACTGAGACGGACACCTGGTCATGGTCTCAAGCTAAATGCATAGTCATCCCATTTGGGAAAAACAAAACACCCATGAATTACCACATAGGTGGCAGCCCCCTTAATACAGAAGAGGTAATAAGAGATCTGGGGACCCAGGTAGATAGTAATCTCTCCTTTGACAATCATATTGCCAAAGTAGTTAAGAAATCCTTCTATGTAGCCCATCTAATTACTAAAGGGTTCACATCTAGAAATGAAGAGGTTATAGAGCCCCTGTACTCATCACTCATCAGACCCATCATAGAGTACAATGCCCCATTTGGGATGTACCTCACAAGACACTTCCAACATCTGGAAAGACCACAAAAGTACCTCACCAAGAGGATTACTGGCCTCAAACATATGTCCTATTCAGCCCGACTGGAAAAACTCCAGCTGTACTCAGTCGCATATCGCTTACTCAGAGGTGATCTCTGCCTGACTTACAAAGCCATGTCCAACTCAGAATTGATGGACATGCTCCACCTAAAGAAATCCAAGTCATTGAGAGCCACTCGCTCTAGTGAGTTAAACCTCACCACAACAATAAATAGAACATGCTGGAGGGATAGATTCCTGTCACAGAGACTCCCCATGCTTTGGAACAAAATTCCTAACTACATTAGGCAGAGCCCCTCACTAACACTCTTCAAGAGAAACCTTGACAAGTGGATGGGTAACAGAAAATACACCCCTGGGATCACTTCATTGGCTCTTCTTGACAGAGGCTCAGTTAATTAATCAATGGAGCTGCGAAAGCTGACACACTCTGGCTAGGCTTATAAATGCCCTCGGACAGATAGCCTAGTACCTACCTATGAATCTATGAACTGTTTCAAACTACTGAAAATAGTGCTAACTTTCATAAACTTATGCCATAACAGAAAGCATCATTGCTATACAATAGAAAAATTGCTACCACACCAGAGATGACAGGAGCCACTTTCATACTACTTTACCATAAAATTGCTGCATGAAAACTACTGCCCCTGCTAAGAAACATACCTCATATCAAAAAGATAATTTATGAACTAAGAAATGCTGACTGTATAAAGCTAGAGGCCTCATTCTTCTCAGTTGCTAGTGAAACATTTTTCACAAAAATAGTGTCAGCATCTTTGAAAAATATTCATCAGAAGATTAGAAAAATGAATAAACTATCTCAAAACCTACTTATCAGACCAATATAAATGTAGTTGCTTTATTTACCAGGGTAAGGTGGTTTATGTGCCAATATCCCCATCTAATTTCTTGGTGAAGCACAATTTATCTTGCAAATAAAATGACAGACACTACAGTTGTGTAAGCTGAATTTACCTATAACAATAGATGTTTGAATTCCTCACTGCTACAGTAGCCTTTAGGCTATATGTTTTTTTTTCCTGCCCAGGAAACAACAACTGGGCAGCTTTACAGAGCTCTGACCCCTCCCACACCGTCACGCTACATGCTCATTGGCTAGCCCCAAGGAGGGAAATCCGCAGTCAAGGTGAAGATTTCCTCAGGCCTTTCTTCCCCATACAGACAGAGAGAAGACCCTAACAATCCTGAATAATAATAATAATAATAATTAAAAAAAACAATTATAACAAATAAACATATAAAGCAGAACTATAAAGAATGCTGCTTTATATCCCAGCAACAACTATGTATACACGAGTAGGGGGATTGATGATAAGTGCGGCTACTGTAGCAGTGAGTGAGTCAAACATTTATTATTATGGATAGGTTCATAGATTACTACTAGGCTTACTGCCCTTGTGGGCTATTTTAAGCCTGCTTAATTACCCAACATGAGAATCAAACTCTGCACCTTGTGTCTGGAAGGTATACACCTTAGCCATTATGCCAACTTTCCTGCAGCTTATGCAACTGTACTATGTTCATCATTCCCACTGCTGCAGTAGCCTTTAAGCTATATGGGTGGATTACCAAAGCCTATATAACCTGGGAAGATGAAGGATACAGATTTCTGAGACCTGGGAAAATGGTCCTAGCAAAAAAAGCTCACTCTCAATCTTGAAAAGGAATCCAACTTGTAGTGTTTTGTAAAGTTATGTACAGAGAACCATATAGCTGCCTCTAGAATGGTTCTAGAGTCCCTCCTTTTCCATTATGCCATGGAACAAGACAAAGCTATAATGGAATGTGCCTTGATACTGCCTGGAATGGATTTGCTATACTGGAAATAGCAAAAAGCAATAGCTGAGGGCAGCCACTTGAAAACTGTCTATTTAGAAACAGGATGTCCCTTTTTTGTCACATGATATGAAATGAATAGCTGATCAGCTTTTCTAAAGGGCTTAGTTCTGTCAAGATAATACCTGAACTGCCTACGCACACACAGAGTATGCAGAATACTTTCTCCTTGTTTTTTAGGTTCCTCCCTAACCCAATTCAAGTGCAACTTGGACAATTGGATGGGAAACTGGAAATTCATCCTTGGTTTGGCACCTATGTCTCTAATGGACACAGGTAACCTGTAAATGGTTCATCTCGCAGGCCCATGCTTGCACTTATCAAGGGTATCAGAACTTGTCAGATATTTGGAATGCATGGCTAGGCTTAAAAAAGCCCTTTGTGGTCATTAGCCTAGTAAACACATATCAATCTATGAACCTATACCATTGTCAGACAAAATCTCATCTCTGTATGGAAAATATGGTTGCACGTCTACTGTTAAACAAGATTGCTTTGAAGGCCATCCTCGACTGATAAAGAGGTTTAGCTTCTGGAGAATTGGATCTGAAGCTGTGTGAGTTCTGAGCTTAAGACATGTGGAAGAAAATGTTCTCACTTTCATGACCTCAAACTCAAGTTGCTCATTGTTATGCTGTTCTGTGTTTTTTCTGGGCAATCTGGATAAGGTATCAGCAAGATAAAAAAGTTTGCCTTTTGTGTAAACAAAACAGAAATTGTACTTCTGCGATTTGAACATCATACATTGCAATCTGGCTGGAGCTGTATGCATAGGCTTTCTCAAAATAGTAACTAGAGGTTGGTGGTCTGTTTTTTTTCTGGATAGGTCAACCATAAATATAATCATGAAACTTTGAACATGCAGACACAATTGCCTAAAGCTCTTTCTCAATCTGGGCATAGTGCATCATGGTTTGTGTAAGTCCTCAAACATGGGCTACTGGTCTACCCTGTTGAAGAATGACTGCACCTAGACCAAACTTAGAAGCATCACAGGAAATAGTAACTAGTTTGTGAACATCATAGTAGCTGAGAGTTGGTAGACTAGCAATGTTCTGTTTCAGGGCATCAAATACTCTTTGGTGCTGTTCTGACCATAGTCAAATTACATCTTTCTGTGTCAGCTCTCTTAGCGGTTCTGAAAGTAGGCTTAAATCTGGAATGAACTTACCTAGGTAGTTGCCCATGCCAAGAAAGCATTGTAGGGCTTGGACATTGTCTGGAGCTGGCATCTCGAGAATCGCTGTTTGCTTACAACGAGCTGGTCGTAAACCTGAACTGGAAAACAAGTGACCAACATAAGTTCTCATAGCCTGAACTTGCACTTCTGAGGATTCTGCTTAAGATTCACTTCACGTTCTCTTTCCAGAACTTTCTTGAGGTTTCTATCATGTTCGACTTCACCATTGCCTCCTACAAGAATATCATCACTATAACAGCATAGGGATAGCCCAAAAAATTTGCTCCATCATACGCTGAAAGATTTCACTGGCAGAATTTACTGCAAATGGCATTTTCAGAAATCTGTATCTTCTAAATGGTATACCGAATGTGGTTAACAATGAAGTTTTGCAGTCAAGCAAATTTTGCCAAAATGAACTCTTTGCATTTAAGACAGAAAAAAACAGTGGCATTTGGCATGACTGCAGCAACCTCTTTGTCCATGTGCATTAGATGCTGAAGCCTATTTAATGGTTTGTTCAAATCTCTTGTATCAATACATATTCTGATATCATATGAGGTTTTCTTATGAGCTACTACCATGTAGGATACCCATTCAGTAGGTTCTTCTACTGGACAAATTACTCCTAGCTGGACCATTCTGTCTAGCTTGGCTTTAATTCTGCTCTGCATAGCTACTGGAACTTTCCATGCTGGTCGGATAACTGGGCTGATCTCTGGGTCTAACTCCATGGAGTGCACAACTGGTAGTTTGCCTAGTTTGTCTGCAAAAATATCAGCATACTCGGAGAAAATAGTTTGGGTGAAATTTGAGCTGTTGTCATTCAGGCTTATATAGTGGAATTCTTTATTAAGTGAAAACAGTCCCATTTTCAAACTGTCTGTGAGGCCTAATAATGACTGCACGTGTCTCTTGACTATGAAAAATTGCAAGTCATAGCTGTTTCCAGCAGAGTAACATGAAAGCACTACTTGGCCTTTGGTTTGAATCTCTTCACCACCGTAAGCAACAAGCTTTGCACACTTTCTCAAATCAAGATGTTCTGCAGGGGTCGATATTATATGCTCAAAGAGTGTTTTATTTGAACACTTAACCTCCGAGACATAAAGAGCGAATGCTGGAAACTGCAAATGGCCACTTCCATTAATTTTTTCCTGTGAAAAAATTTGCTTGGCCGTTATCGAGAATTGCCTTTTTCTCCAATGTTGGAGTTGGTATATTTAGTTGGGGGGTGTGGGGGGCACACTTGATTAAGGGATTTAAAGTTTGCTTTTCTGTTTATGGCAAGTGAATTTTTTCTCTGGGAAAAAATTTGTGGAAGTGGCCGTTCGGGGTTTACAGCGCTCGTTCTTTATGTGTCTACCTTTAGTGTTTGAAGAAAAGACTCTTCAAGCATATACTGTAATATCTATCCATTCTGCAGCTTTTACTCTAGCAAATGTTTCCAGCTTACATAACATTGCACTTTGAGCCAGTACCTACTTTGAGCACTACAGGACTCCCACTAATCCAAACAGTACAAAAGATCTCATTCTTTGTCCACAAATCTACTGCATTGATTGTTTCACCAAGCACAGGTACACCATCAACATAAAAGGTAGGGTCACAGCTTTCTAATTGATCAACTTACCTCTTGGAATGCCCTCTTTTAATAAAAAAATGTGCCTTATTTGATTTACAAAATCTTTTGAAATTATTTCCCTTATTGCAAGAATGACACCACTGACCAAAAGCAAAGCACTTTTCTCTTTTTTGTTCATGATGTCCACCACAATTATGACAGTTGACTATGAAGCTGGTGGAAGCCCATGTTTTGACTTGCTTGCATGTGCTCAGTACTTATATCCACATGCTAGCTCACTGGAAAGCTTCTTAAAGGTAAATCACACACACTGATGTATAGCATAGACCTTTAGTTTTTGCTTGTACTTTGTAGAAAAAGATTCTAAACAGTAGAGGTCCCAGGACTGATCCCTGTGGAACACCATTGGTTACAGGTCTGCTGTTGGAGCTTGATTCCCCTATTTTGATTATACAGGTTCTATCAGTGAGCCAATTAGTGACCCATCTAATGATATAATGGTTGATAGCTAGTTTTTTTTAATTTCTAAAAGTCTTTTGGGTTTCTAATACCATGATGGGAATAAACACCATTCCTAAGTCAAAGTATGATCAAAGATCATGAAATTAGTATTGTTTCAGTCTTTGATGTCAGCCAAAAGTGCTCTTTGCAGCACCCACAATGTGCCCTGTAATTACTCTTTCTGCAATTCATATGGTGTTACATGTATTGATAACATATCCAAGTATGACTGTAAATTATTTTTATAAGACCTGTTGCCCCTACTACTACTGGAACTGTCTGGGTATCCTTCTTCTACATTGCCCTCGTTTCTGCCTGAAAATCCTGGTGTTTTATGATTTTTGTGTCTCTCTCTGTACTAAGACGCTATAGTCACTGGTTGTAGCAATTTCAATAATCAATGCTATTTTTGTCTTCTTTTCATGGACTACTATACCTGGTTTTCTCACCTCTATTTTTTAAATTGTTGGTAGTGGATGATCCCATGTGATATAAACTTCATTGTTTTTTATGATGCTTTGTGGTTCATGTTTCCAACGTTTTTCAGCTACTTCAATACTATAATGTTTGCACAATCTCCATTGCAACAGTCTTGCCACATTATTATGTCTTTCAGTATACAATCCTTCTGCCATTAGTATATCACAACCAGCTACAAGATGTGTGACTGTTTCCAGTTCTGTTTTACAAAACCCACATTTGTCTATTCCCCCACATGTTCAATGGACTTTGTAAACCAATGTGTATGTACTGTAGTCCACTTTCTTGGGCTGGTAATATTAACCTTTCATCTTTCGTTTTAAATTCATCTCTCCTTAACCATTCCTGTGTTCGATCTTAATCAACGTAAGGTAGTTCCAAGAGTGTCCTATACTTGCAGCTATATTCATGCAGTTTCCACATAGGAAAGATGTTGATACCTAGCTGGATGAGTTTGTCAATGATACCTGAGTGAGGGATAGTTTCAAATGCCTTAGCTGGGGTTGGGAGGGTGGCCAAATGGTTAAGGTGTTTGCTTACAAACACAAGGTGCAGGGTTTGAGTCTCACAAGGGATAATTGGCTAGGCTTACAATGGCTCACAAGGGTGGTTAGCCTAGTACTAACCTATGAAACTATAAGTCTAGGAGGCTGTATGTACAGATTCTGCCTCATCCAGGGCCTTGGTGACTGTCTTGAAGGAGTCCACTAGATTTAACAGGCATGATCTCTCTTTGACAAATCCAAACTGAGTAGGGTCAAGTGTTTGGAGATTACCTATATCTTTGTTAATAAGGTCCATGATGATTCACTCCATGGCCTTGTAGTCAGGTTAATAGGTCTGCAGTTCCTGGCATCAGTGGAAGCACCACCCTTGTGCAAGGTAATAACAGTGGTCATTTTCCATTCAGCTGGGATGAAGCCAGTGCTTAGACTGTGACTGAAAAGAGTACCCAATGGTGTTGGTAATTCTTGTTGGAGCCCATGTAGGATGCAGCCTGGGATGTTATCAAGTTCCATAGCTGCTGTGTTTTTAACCTTAGAGAGGGCATTTAGGACCTGCTCTTTAGAGATACAAGGTAGGGGACAGGTGGTAGGGATATCATGGTGTATGTGTGGTGGGGACAGGGGAGTGAAGTTTTCAGCCAACAGGTTAGCTTTGTCCACAGGATCAGTATATGTGGTACCATTAACTATCAGTTCAGCACAAATCTGGGCCTTTCCTTTTAGGCTACGGATGTAACTAAAGAATGTCTTATGGCAGTCTTTAGTTAAGGAAGCTAATTTGGATTCATAGTTTGCATTGGAGGACCACAAGAAGTCTATTCATTGGTTTAAGCTGGGGAAGGAGTGCTTCCAGTTTAGGACTCGCTCCCTCTTAGTCTTAAATAGCAATTTATTTTTCTTATTGTAAAGCCTGTTAATGGCAGTTGTCAATCAGGCAGGTTTACACTTCCTTTGGTACTTTCAGGTATGACTGAGTCAATGCAGCTAGACAGGTGATTGTATAAAGCACTGGTGTAGAACTCAGCATGGTTGCCAGTTCCACCTGAGGAGGAGGTGCAGTGAAGCTATTTATACTATCTCATAAGTATCACTAGTATCCCGCATTCTGCCCTGGCTGCTGTGTGTCCCTGGTCCCAGCGAGTCATTGCAATCTTTCAACCTCCTCTCTGCTTTAAGAACTTGAGAATCTTCCTGCCTGGTCACTAAAGACTTCCATCTCATCTGCAGCCCTAAGAATCCTTTGTCCTGTGCTCTACTTCCCTCCCTACTAAGGAGTAAAGGAAACTTTCAATATCCTCTCTGCTTTAAGAACTTGAGAATCTTCCTGCCTGGTCACTAAAGGCTTCCATCTCATCTGCAGCCCTAAGAATCCTTTGTCCAGTGCTCTAAGTCACTCCCTACTAAGGAGTAAAGGAAGCTCTCAACCTCCTCTCTGCTTTAAGAACTTGAGAATCTTCCTGCCTGGTCACTAAAGACTTCCAACTCATCTGCAGCCCTAAGAATTCTTTGTCCTGTGCTCTAAGTCCCACCCTACTAAGGAGTAAAGGAAACTCTCAACCTCCTCTCTGCTTTAAGAACTTGAGAATCTTCCTGCCTGGTCACTAAAGACTTCCATCTCATCTGCAGCCCTAAGAATCCTTTGTCCTGTGCTCTAAGTCCCTCCCTACTAAGGAGTAAAGGAAACTCTCAACTTCCTCTCTGCTTTAAGAACTTGAGAATCTTCCTGCCTGGTCACTAAGGACTTCTATCTCATCTGCAACCCTAAGAATCCTTTGTTCTGTGCTCTAAGTCCCTCCCTACTAAGGAGTAAAGGAAACTCTGAACCTCCTCTCTGCTTTAAGAACTTGAGAATCTTCCTGCCTGGTCACTAAAGAATTCCATCTCACCTGCAGCCCTAAGAATCCTTTGTCCTGTGCTCTAAGTCCCTCCCTACAAAGGAGTAAAGGAAACTCTCAACCTCCTCTCTGTTTTAAGAACTTGAGAATCTTCCTGCCTGGTCACTAAAGACTTCCATCTCATCTGCAGCCCTAAGAATCCTTTGTCCTGTGCTCTAAGTCCCTCCCTACTAAGGAGTAAAGGAAACTCTCAACCTCCTCTCTGCTTTAAGAACTTGAGAATCTTCCTGCCTGGTCACTAAAAACTTCCATCTCATCTGCAGCCCTAAGAATCCTTTGTCCTGTGCTCTAAGTCCCTCCCTACTAATGAGTAAAGGAGATTCTCAACCTCCTCTCTGCTTTAAGAACTTGAGAATCTTCCTGCCTGGTCACTAAAGAGTCCCATCTCATCTGCAGCCCTAAGAATCCTTTGTCCTGTGCTCTAAGTCCCTCCCTACTAAGGAGTAAAGGAAACTCTCTACCTCCTCTCTGCTTTAAGTACTTGAGAATCATCCTGCCTGGTCACTAAAGACTTCCATCTCATCTGCAGCCCTAAGAATCCTTTGTCCTGTGCTCTAAGTCCCTCCCTACTAAGGTGTAAAGGAAACTCTCAACCTCCTCTCTGCTTCAAGAACTTGAGAATCTTCCTGCCTGGTCACTAAGGACTTCTATCTCATCTGCAATCCTAAGAATCCTTTGTTCTGTGCTCTAAGTCCCTCCCTACTAAGGAGTAAAGGAAACTCTCAACCTCCTCTCTGCTTTAAGAACTTGAGAATCTTCCTGCCTGGTCACTAAAGACTTCCATCTCATCTGCAGCCCTAAGAATCCTTTGTCCTGTGCTCTAAGTCCCTCCCTACTAAGAAGTAAAGGAAACTCTCAACCTCCTCTCTGCTTTAAGAACTTGAGAATCTTCCTGCCTGGTCACTAAAGACTTTCATCTCACCTGCAGCCCTAAGAATCCTTTGTCCTGAGCTCTAAGTCCCTCCCTACTAAGGAGTAAAGGAAACTCTCAACCTCCTCTCTGCTTTAAGAACTTGAGAATCTTCCTGCCTGGTCACTAAAGACTTCCATCTCATCTGCAGCCCTAAGAATCCTTTGTCCTGTGATCTAAGTCCCTCCCTACTAAGGAGTAAAGGAAACTCTCAACCTCCTCTCTGTTTTAAGAACTTGAGAATCTTCCAGCCTGGTCACTAAAGACTTCCATCTCATCTGCAGCCCTAAGAATCCTTTGTCCTTTGCTCTAAGTCCCTCCCTACTAAGGAGTAAAGGAAACTCTCAACCTCCTCTCTGCTTTAAGAACTTGAGAATCTTCCTGCCTGGTCACTAAATACTTCCATCTCATCTGCAGCTCTAAGAATCCTTTGTCCTGTGCTCTAAGTCCCTCCATACTAAGGAGTAAAGGAAACTTCCAACCTCCTCTCTGCTTTAAGAACTTGAGAATCTTCCTGCCTGGTCACTAAAGACTTCCATCTCATCTGCAGCCCTAAGATTCCTTTGTCCTGTGCTCTAAGTCCTTCCCTACTAAGGAGTAAAGGAAACTCTCAACCTCCTCTCTGCTTTAAGAACTTGAGAATCTTCCTGCCTGGTCACTAAAAACTTCCATCTCATCTGCAGCCCTAAGAATCCTTTGTCCTGTGCTCTAAGTCCCTCCATACTAATGAGTAAAGGAGATTCTCAACCTCCTCTCTGCTTTAAGAACTTGAGAATCTTCCTGCCTGGTCACTAAAGAGTCCCATCTCATCTGCAGCCCTAAGAATCCTTTGTCCTGTGCTCTAAGTCCCTCCCTACTAAGGTGTAAAGGAAACTCTCAACCTCCTCTCTGCTTTAAGAACTTGAAAATCTTCCTGCCTGGTCACTAAAGACTTCCATCTCATCTGCAACCCTAAGAATCCTTTGTTCTGTGCTCTAAGTCCCTCCCTACTAAGGAGTAAAGGAAACTCTCAACCTCCTCTCTGCTTTAAGAACTTGAGAATCTTCCTGCCTGGTCACTAAAGACTTCCATCTCATCTGCAGCCCTAAGAATCCTTTGTCCTGAGCTCTATGTCCCTCCCTACTAAGGAGTAAAGGAAACTCTCAACCTCCTCTCTGCTTTAAGAACTTGAAAATCTTCCTGCCTGGTCACTAAAGACTTCCATCTCATCTGCAACTCTAAGAATCCTTTGTCCTGTGATCTAAGTCCCTCCTTACTAAGGAGTAAAGTAAACTCTCAACCTCCTCTCTGCTTTAAGAACTTGAGAATCTTCCTGCCTGGTCACTAAAGACTTCCATCTCATCTGCAGCCCTAAGATTCCTTTGTCCTGTGCTCTAAGTCCTTCCCTACTAAGGAGTAAAGGAAACTCTCAACCTCCTCTCTGCTTTAAGAACTTGAGAATCTTCCTGCCTGGTCACTAAAGACTTCCATCTCATCTGCAGCCCTAAGAATCCTTTGTCCTGTGCTCTAAGTCCCTCCCTACTAAGGAGTAAAGGAGACTCTCAACCTCCTATCTGCTTTAAGAACTTGAGAATCTTCCTGCCTGGTCACTAAAGAGTCCCATCTCATCTGCAGCCCTAAGAATCCTTTGTCCTGTGCTCTAAGTCCCTCCCTACTAAGGAGTAAAGGAAACTCTCTACCTCCTCTCTGCTTTAAGTACTTGAGAATCGTCCTGCCTGGTCACTAAAGACTTCCATCTCATCTGCAGCCCTAAGAATCCTTTGTCCTGTGCTCTAAGTCCCTCCCTACTAAGGCGTAAAGGAAACTCTCAACCTCCTCTCTGCTTTAAGAACTTGAGAATCTTCCTGCCTGGTCACTAAAGACTTCCATCTCATCTGCAGCCCTAAGAATCCTTTGTCCTGTGCTCTAAGTCCCTCCCTACTAAGGAGTAAAGGAAACTCTCAACCTCCTCTCTGCTTTAAGAACTTGAGAATCTTCCTGCCTGGTCACTAAAGACTTCCATCTCATCTGCAGCCCTAAGAATCCTTTGTCCTGTGCTCTAAGTCCCTCCCTACTAAGGAGTAAAGGAAACTCTCAACCTCCTCTCTGCTTTAAGAACTTGAGAATCTTCCTGCCTGGTCACTAAAGACTTCCATCTCATCTGCAGCCCTAAGAATCCTTTGTCCTGTGCTCTAAGTCCCTCCCTACTAAGGAGTAAAGGAAACTCTCAACCTCCTCTCTGCTTTAAGAACTTGAGAATCTTCCTGCCTGGTCACTAAAGACTTCCATCTCATCTGCAGCCCTAAGAATCCTTTGTCCTGTGCTCTAAGTCCCTCCCTACTAAGGAGTAAAGGAAACTCTCAACCTCCTCTCTGCTTTAAGAACTTGAGAATCTTCCTGCCTGGTCACTAAAGACTTCCATCTCATCTGCAGCCCTAAGAATCCTTTGTCCTGTGCTCTAAGTCCTCCCTACTAAGGAGTAAAGGAAACTCTCAACCTCCTCTCTGCTTTAAGAACTTGAGAATCTTCCTGCCTGGTCACTAAAGACTTCCATCTCATCTGCAGCCCTAAGAATCCTTTGTCCTGTGCTCTAAGTCCCTCCCTACTAAGGAGTAAAGGAAACTCTCAACCTCCTCTCTGCTTTAAGAACTTGAGAATCTTCCTGCCTGGTCACTAAAGACTTCCATCTCATCTGCAGCCCTAAGAATCCTTTGTCCTGTGCTCTAAGTCCCTCCCTACTAAGGAGTAAAGGAAACTCTCAACCTCCTCTCTGCTTTAAGAACTTGAGAATCTTCCTGCCTGGTCACTAAAGACTTCCATCTCATCTGCAGCCCTAAGAATCCTTTGTCCTGTGCTCTAAGTCCCTCCCTACTAAGGAGTAAAGGAAACTCTCAACCTCCTCTCTGCTTTAAGAACTTGAGAATCTTCCTGCCTGGTCACTAAAGACTTCCATCTCATCTGCAGCCCTAAGAATCCTTTGTCCTGTGCTCTAAGTCCCTCCCTACTAAGGAGTAAAGGAAACTCTCAACCTCCTCTCTGCTTTAAGAACTTGAGAATCTTCCTGCCTGGTCACTAAAGACTTCCATCTCATCTGCAGCCCTAAGAATCCTTTGTCCTGTGCTCTAAGTCCCTCCCTACTAAGGAGTAAAGGAAACTCTCAACCTCCTCTCTGCTTTAAGAACTTGAGAATCTTCCTGCCTGGTCACTAAAGACTTCCATCTCATCTGCAGCCCTAAGAATCCTTTGTCCTGTGCTCTAAGTCCCTCCCTACTAAGGAGTAAAGGAAACTCTCAACCTCCTCTCTGCTTTAAGAACTTGAGAATCTTCCTGCCTGGTCACTAAAGACTTCCATCTCATCTGCAGCCCTAAGAATCCTTTGTCCTGTGCTCTAAGTCCCTCCCTACTAAGGAGTAAAGGAAACTCTCAACCTCCTCTCTGCTTTAAGAACTTGAGAATCTTCCTGCCTGGTCACTAAAGACTTCCATCTCATCTGCAGCCCTAAGAATCCTTTGTCCTGTGCTCTAAGTCCCTCCCTACTAAGGAGTAAAGGAAACTCTCAACCTCCTCTCTGCTTTAAGAACTTGAGAATCTTCCTGCCTGGTCACTAAAGACTTCCATCTCATCTGCAGCCCTAAGAATCCTTTGTCCTGTGCTCTAAGTCCCTCCCTACTAAGGAGTAAAGGAAACTCTCAACCTCCTCTCTGCTTTAAGAACTTGAGAATCTTCCTGCCTGGTCACTAAAGACTTCCATCTCATCTGCAGCCCTAAGAATCCTTTGTCCTGTGCTCTAAGTCCCTCCCTACTAAGGAGTAAAGGAAACTCTCAACCTCCTCTCTGCTTTAAGAACTTGAGAATCTTCCTGCCTGGTCACTAAAGACTTCCATCTCATCTGCAGCCCTAAGAATCCTTTGTCCTTTGCTCTAAGTCCTCCCTACTAAGGAGTAAAGGAAACTCTCAACCTCCTCTCTGCTTTAAGAACTTGAGAATCTTCCTGCCTGGTCACTAAAGACTTCCATCTCATCTGCAGCCCTAAGAATCCTTTGTCCTGTGCTCTAAGTCCCTCCCTACTAAGGAGTAAAGGAAACTCTCAACCTCCTCTCTGCTTTAAGAACTTGAGAATCTTCCTGCCTGGTCACTAAAGACTTCCATCTCATCTGCAGCCCTAAGAATCCTTTGTCCTGT
>NC_056726.1:1384131710-1384154210 GCF_019279795.1 Protopterus annectens
TTCTCTGGCCTAAGTCCTGTGCTCTAAGTCCCTCCCTACTAAGGAGTAAAGGAAACTCTCAACCTCCTCTCTGCTTTAAGAACTTGAGAATCTTCCTGCCTGGTCACTAAAGACTTCCATCTCATCTGCAGCCCTAAGAATCCTTTGTCCTGTGCTCTAAGTCCCTCCCTACTAAGGAGTAAAGGAAACTCTCAACCTCCTCTCTGCTTTAAGAACTTGAGAATCTTCCTGCCTGGTCACTAAAGACTTCCATCTCATCTGCAGCCCTAAGAATCCTTTGTCCTGTGCTCTAAGTCCCTCCCTACTAAGGAGTAAAGGAAACTCTCAACCTCCTCTCTGCTTTAAGAACTTGAGAATCTTCCTGCCTGGTCACTAAAGACTTCCATCTCATCTGCAGCCCTAAGAATCCTTTGTCCTGTGCTCTAAGTCCCTCCCTACTAAGGAGTAAAGGAAACTCTCAACCTCCTCTCTGCTTTAAGAACTTGAGAATCTTCCTGCCTGGTCACTAAAGACTTCCATCTCATCTGCAGCCCTAAGAATCCTTTGTCCTGTGCTCTAAGTCCCTCCCTACTAAGGAGTAAAGGAAACTCTCAACCTCCTCTCTGCTTTAAGAACTTGAGAATCTTCCTGCCTGGTCACTAAAGACTTCCATCTCATCTGCAGCCCTAAGAATCCTTTGTCCTGTGCTCTAAGTCCCTCCCTACTAAGGAGTAAAGGAAACTCTCAACCTCCTCTCTGCTTTAAGAACTTGAGAATCTTCCTGCCTGGTCACTAAAGACTTCCATCTCATCTGCAGCCCTAAGAATCCTTTGTCCTGTGCTCTAAGTCCCTCCCTACTAAGGAGTAAAGGAAACTCTCAACCTCCTCTCTGCTTTAAGAACTTGAGAATCTTCCTGCCTGGTCACTAAAGACTTCCATCTCATCTGCAGCCCTAAGAATCCTTTGTCCTGTGCTCTAAGTCCCTCCCTACTAAGGAGTAAAGGAAACTCTCAACCTCCTCTCTGCTTTAAGAACTTGAGAATCTTCCTGCCTGGTCACTAAAGACTTCCATCTCATCTGCAGCCCTAAGAATCCTTTGTCCTGTGCTCTAAGTCCCTCCCTACTAAGGAGTAAAGGAAACTCTCAACCTCCTCTCTGCTTTAAGAACTTGAGAATCTTCCTGCCTGGTCACTAAAGACTTCCATCTCATCTGCAGCCCTAAGAATCCTTTGTCCTGTGCTCTAAGTCCCTCCCTACTAAGGAGTAAAGGAAACTCTCAACCTCCTCTCTGCTTTAAGAACTTGAGAATCTTCCTGCCTGGTCACTAAAGACTTCCATCTCATCTGCAGCCCTAAGAATCCTTTGTCCTGTGCTCTAAGTCCCTCCCTACTAAGGAGTAAAGGAAACTCTCAACCTCCTCTCTGCTTTAAGAACTTGAGAATCTTCCTGCCTGGTCACTAAAGACTTCCATCTCATCTGCAGCCCTAAGAATCCTTTGTCCTGTGCTCTAAGTCCCTCCCTACTAAGGAGTAAAGGAAACTCTCAACCTCCTCTCTGCTTTAAGAACTTGAGAATCTTCCTGCCTGGTCACTAAAGACTTCCATCTCATCTGCAGCCCTAAGAATCCTTTGTCCTGTGCTCTAAGTCCCTCCCTACTAAGGAGTAAAGGAAACTCTCAACCTCCTCTCTGCTTTAAGAACTTGAGAATCTTCCTGCCTGGTCACTAAAGACTTCCATCTCATCTGCAGCCCTAAGAATCCTTTGTCCTGTGCTCTAAGTCCCTCCCTACTAAGGAGTAAAGGAAACTCTCAACCTCCTCTCTGCTTTTAAGAACTTGAGAATCTTCCTGCCTGGTCACTAAAGACTTCCATCTCATCTGCAGCCCTAAGAATCCTTTGTCCTGTGCTCTAAGTCCCTCCCTACTAAGGAGTAAAGGAAACTCTCAACCTCCTCTCTGCTTTAAGAACTTGAGAATCTTCCTGCCTGGTCACTAAAGACTTCCATCTCATCTGCAGCCCTAAGAATCCTTTGTCCTGTGCTCTAAGTCCCTCCCTACTAAGGAGTAAAGGAAACTCTCAACCTCCTCTCTGCTTTAAGAACTTGAGAATCTTCCTGCCTGGTCACTAAAGACTTCCATCTCATCTGCAGCCCTAACAAGTTTTTGTACTGTGCTCTAAGTCCCTCCCTACTAAGGAGTAAAGGAAACTCTCAACCTCCTCTCTGCTTTAAGAACTTGAGAATCTTCCTGCCTGGTCACTAAAGACTTCCATCTCATCTGCAGCCCTAAGAATCCTTTGTCCTGTGCTCTAAGTCCCTCCCTACTACTAAGGAGTAAAGGAAACTCTCAACCTCCTCTCTGCTTTAAGAACTTGAGAATCTTCCTGCCTGGTCACTAAAGACTTCCATCTCATCTGCAGCCCTAAGAATCCTTTGTCCTGTGCTCTAAGTCCCTCCCTACTAAGGAGTAAAGGAAACTCTCAACCTCCTCTCTGCTTTAAGAACTTGAGAATCTTCCTGCCTGGTCACTAAAGACTTCCATCTCATCTGCAGCCCTAAGAATCCTTTGTCCTGTGCTCTAAGTCCCTCCCTACTAAGGAGTAAAGGAAACTCTCAACCTCCTCTCTGCTTTAAGAACTTGAGAATCTTCCTGCCTGGTCACTAAAGACTTCCATCTCATCTGCAGCCCTAAGAATCCTTTGTCCTGTGCTCTAAGTCCCTCCCTACTAAGGAGTAAAGGAAACTCTCAACCTCCTCTCTGCTTTAAGAACTTGAGAATCTTCCTGCCTGGTCACTAAAGACTTCCATCTCATCTGCAGCCCTAAGAATCCTTTGTCCTGTGCTCTAAGTCCTTCCTACTAAGGAGTAAAGGAACAACACAACCTCCTCTCTGCTTTAAGAACTTGAGAATCTTCCTGCCTGGTCACTAAAGACTTCCATCTCATCTGCAGCCCTAAGAATCCTTTGTCCTGTGCTCTAAGTCCCTCCCTACTAAGGAGTAAAGGATCTCAACCTCCTCTCTGCTTTAAGAACTTGAGAATCTTCCTGCCTGGTCACTAAAGACTTCCATCTCATCTGCAGCCCTAAGAATCCTTTGTCCTGTGCTCTAAGTCCCTCCCTACTAAGGAGTAAAGGAAACTCTCAACCTCCTCTCTGCTTTAAGAACTTGAGAATCTTCCTGCCTGGTCACTAAAGACTTCCATCTCATCTGCAGCCCTAAGAATCCTTTGTCCTGTGCTCTAAGTCCCTCCCTACTAAGGAGTAAAGGAAACTCTCAACCTCCTCTCTGCTTTAAGAACTTGAGAATCTTCCTGCCTGGTCACTAAAGACTTCCATCTCATCTGCAGCCCTAAGAATCCTTTGTCCTGTGCTCTAAGTCCCTCCCTACTAAGGAGTAAAGGAAACTCTCAACCTCCTCTCTGCTTTAAGAACTTGAGAATCTTCCTGCCTGGTCACTAAAGACTTCCATCTCATCTGCAGCCCTAAGAATCCTTTGTCCTGTGCTCTAAGTCCTTCCCTACTAAGGAGTAAAGGAAACTCTCAACCTCCTCTCTGCTTTAAGAACTTGAGAATCTTCCTGCCTGGTCACTAAAGACTTCCATCTCATCTGCAGCCCTAAGAATCCTTTGTCCTGTGCTCTAAGTCCCTCCCTACTAAGGAGTAAAGGAAACTCTCAACCTCCTCTCTGCTTTAAGAACTTGAGAATCTTCCTGCCTGGTCACTAAAGACTTCCATCTCATCTGCAGCCCTAAGAATCCTTTGTCCTGTGCTCTAAGTCCCTCCCTACTAAGGAGTAAAGGAAACTCTCAACCTCCTCTCTGCTTTAAGAACTTGAGAATCTTCCTGCCTGGTCACTAAAGACTTCCATCTCATCTGCAGCCCTAAGAATCCTTTGTCCTGTGCTCTAAGTCCCTCCCTACTAAGGAGTAAAGGAAACTCTCAACCTCCTCTCTGCTTTAAGAACTTGAGAATCTTCCTGCCTGGTCACTAAAGACTTCCATCTCATCTGCAGCCCTAAGAATCCTTTGTCCTGTGCTCTAAGTCCCTCCCTACTAAGGAGTAAAGGAAACTCTCAACCTCCTCTCTGCTTTAAGAACTTGAGAATCTTCCTGCCTGGTCACTAAAGACTTCCATCTCATCTGCAGCCCTAAGAATCCTTTGTCCTGTGCTCTAAGTCCCTCCCTACTAAGGAGTAAAGGAAACTCTCAACCTCCTCTCTGCTTTAAGAACTTGAGAATCTTCCTGCCTGGTCACTAAAGACTTCCATCTCATCTGCAGCCCTAAGAATCCTTTGTCCTGTGCTCTAAGTCCCTCCCTACTAAGGAGTAAAGGAAACTCTCAACCTCCTCTCTGCTTTAAGAACTTGAGAATCTTCCTGCCTGGTCACTAAAGACTTCCATCTCATCTGCAGCCCTAAGAATCCTTTGTCCTGTGCTCTAAGTCCCTCCCTACTAAGGAGTAAAGGAAACTCTCAACCTCCTCTCTGCTTTAAGAACTTGAGAATCTTCCTGCCTGGTCACTAAAGACTTCCATCTCATCTGCAGCCCTAAGAATCCTTTGTCCTGTGCTCTAAGTCCCTCCCTACTAAGGAGTAAAGGAAACTCTCAACCTCCTCTCTGCTTTAAGAACTTGAGAATCTTCCTGCCTGGTCACTAAAGACTTCCATCTCATCTGCAGCCCTAAGAATCCTTTGTCCTGTGCTCTAAGTCCCTCCCTACTAAGGAGTAAAGGAAACTCTCAACCTCCTCTCTGCTTTAAGAACTTGAGAATCTTCCTGCCTGGTCACTAAAGACTTCCATCTCATCTGCAGCCCTAAGAATCCTTTGTCCTGTGCTCTAAGTCCCTCCCTACTAAGGAGTAAAGGAAACTCTCAACCTCCTCTCTGCTTTAAGAACTTGAGAATCTTCCTGCCTGGTCACTAAAGACTTCCATCTCATCTGCAGCCCTAAGAATCCTTTGTCCTGTGCTCTAAGTCCCTCCCTACTAAGGAGTAAAGGAAACTCTCAACCTCCTCTCTGCTTTAAGAACTTGAGAATCTTCCTGCCTGGTCACTAAAGACTTCCATCTCATCTGCAGCCCTAAGAATCCTTTGTCCTTTGCTCTAAGTCCCTCCCTACTAAGGAGTAAAGGAAACTCTCAACCTCCTCTCTGCTTTAAGAACTTGAGAATCTTCCTGCCTGGTCACTAAAGACTTCCATCTCATCTGCAGCCCTAAGATTCCTTTGTCCTGTGCTCTAAGTCCTTCCCTACTAAGGAGTAAAGGAAACTCTCAACCTCCTCTCTGCTTTAAGAACTTGAGAATCTTCCTGCCTGGTCACTAAAGACTTCCATCTCATCTGCAGCCCTAAGAATCCTTTGTCCTGTGCTCTAAGTCCCTCCCTACTAAGGAGTAAAGGAGACTCTCAACCTCCTCTCTGCTTTAAAAACTTGAGAATCTTCCTGCCTGGTCACTAAAGAGTTCCATCTCATCTGCAGCCCTAAGAATCCTTTGTCCTGTGCTCTAAGTCCCTCCCTACTAAGGAGTAAAGGAAACTCTCAACCTCCTCTCTGCTTTAAGTACTTGAGAATCGTCCTGCCTGGTCACTAAAGACTTCCATCTCATCTGCAGCCCTAAGAATCCTTTGTCCTGTGCTCTAAGTCTCTCCCTACTAAGAAGTAAAGGAAACTCTCAACCTCCTCTCTGCTTGAAGAACTTGAGAATCTTCCTGCCTGGTCACTAAAGACTTCCATCTCATCTGCAGCCCTAAGAATCCTTTGTCCTGTGCTCTAAGTCCCTCCCTACTAAGGAGTAAATAAAACTCTCAACCTACTCTCTGCTTTAAGAACTTGAGAATCTTCCTGCCTGGTCACTAAAGACTTCCATCTCATCTGCAGCCCTAAGAATCCTTTGTCCTGTGCTCTAAGTCCCTCCCTACTAAGGTGTAAAGGAAACTCTCAACCTCCTCTCTGCTTTAAGAACTTGAGAATCTTCCTGCCTGGTCACTAAGGACTTCTATCTCATCTGCAACCCTAAGAATCCTTTGTTCTGTGCTCTAAGTCCCTCCCTACTAAGGAGTAAAGGAAACTCTCAACCTCCTCTCTGCTTTAAGAACTTGAGAATCTTCCTGCCTGGTCACTAAAGACTTCCATCTCATCTGCAGCCCTAAGAATCCTTTGTCCTGAGCTCTAAGTCCCTCCCTACTAAGGAGTAAAGGAAAATCTCAACCTCCTCTCTGCTTTAAGAACTTGAGAATCTTCCTGCCTGGTCACTAAAGACTTCCATCTCATCTGCAGCCCTAAGAATCCTTTGTCCTGTGCTCTAAGTCCCTCCCTACTAAGGAGTAAAGGAAACTCTCAACCTCCTCTCTGCTTTAAGAGCTTGAGAATCTTCCTGCCTGGTCACTAAAGACTTCCATCTCATCTGCAACTCTAAGAATCCTTTGTCCTGTGATCTAAGTCCCTCCCTACTAAGGAGTAAAGTAAACTCTCAACCTCCTCTCTGCTTTAAGAACTTGAGAATCTTTCTGCCTGGTCACTAAAGACTTCCATCTCATCTGCAGCCCTAAGAATCCTTTGTCCTGTGCTCTAAGTCCCTCCCTACTAAGGAGTAAAGGAAACTCTCAACCTCCTCTCTGCTTTAAGAACTTGAGAATCTTCCTGCCTGGTCACTAAAGACTTCCATCTCATCTGCAGCCCTAAGAATCCTTTGTCCTGTGCTCTAAGTCCCTCTCTACTAAGGAGTAAAGGAAACTCTCAACCTCCTCTCTGTTTTAAGAACTTGAGAATCTTCCTGCCTGGTCACTAAAGGCTTCCATCTCATTGCAGCCCTAAGAATCCTTTGTCCTGTGCTCTAAGTCCCTCCCTACTAATGAGTAAAGGAAACTCTCAACCTCCTCTCTGCTTTAAGAACTTGAGAATCTTCCTGCCTGGTCACTAAAGACTTTCATCTCATCTGCAGCCCTAAGAATCCTTTGTCCTGTGCTCTAAGTCCCTCCCTACAAAGGAGTAAAGGAAACTCTCAACCTCCTCTCTGCTTTAAGAACTTGAGAATCTTCCTGCCTGGTCACTAAAGACTTCCATCTCATCTGCAGCCCTAAGAGTCCTTTGTCCTGTGCTCTAAGTCCCTCCCTACTAAGGAGTAAAGGAAACTCTCAACCTCTTCTCTGCTTTAAGAACTTGAGGATATTCCTGCCTGGTCACTAAAGACTTCCATCTCATCTGCAGCCCTAAGAATCCTTTGTCCTGTGCTCTAAGTCCCTCCCGACTAAGGAGTAAAGGAAAGTAAGTTTGACCCCCTAACAAAACTGTGTACTGAATTGTTCTTCATGACATAAAAAGAAGTAGTGTATGTTTTAAGTCTCCCTCCTGAGCCAGGTTCCCAGCAGCCAGTTCCAGCTTTCACCTTACTTTTAACCCTTCTCTCCTTGGTTCTATTAATTGACTGACTTTTTCTTTATTTCTACTTTGCCAATTTGCTGTAATTCAAGCTGTTGTCCACTAGGTGGCACCCTTAACTTGGCTTCTTAAAATCCCTTTTCTCTTCTCTAGTATTATATCCCTCATTACTTCTTATTTTCTCTTCATTTTTCTTCTCTTCATTTTTCTCCTCTTTTCTATTACTACCCCCTCTGTTCCCTTTCCCGTCTCAACTATCTCCTGTTAACTACTTATTGTACTAATACTCCCCACTCACCTGGAATTACCTAGAGCTCCTCTACAATCTGTAGCTTTCCGATTGTCTCTGGGATCTCATCTTTTACTTGCTCTAACCCGCTCCGTTCGCCCTAAAGGCTCACTCCGCTCCCCTACCCTACCCCAAATTCCCACACACCCTGAGGTCTTACCATTATACCTATCAAACCACACCCCCTTCTCAATTTCACCTATCACAGTCGCTCTTCCATCACATAATCTTCTCTATTTTCCCGCCTTTTTTACCACCACTTCCTATCTCTCCCATCTCTCTCTCTTACCTTTCCTGACCACACCAACTCTACCACTTCACCTATAGTTATAGGTTATATCTACCATGTCTATGAATAAACCCTCCACCATAATCCACTTACAAATGATACTCATACTCACACTTCTACTTCCTTTAGCTCTAGCCTACCTGTTAACCTCCTATGAGCACCCATTATATACAAACTTGCTATACCCTACTAAACAATCTACTTCTTTTTCACTAGCCTCTCACACTGACCATTTCAACATTACATCCATACCCATCTATCTATTACCTAAATACCACAGGACAGCACACATTAGATATACCATCCATAATTCCAGAAGATATCCATTTCTTCTCAGTAAATATACTAATAATAAATATCTAACACTACTCCACTCCCTAAAGGATGGAGATATTCATCCAAACCCTGGCCCAAACACCTCCATCACCACTCAACTCATTAACCCAAACCCCTCTGCCATTCACCCACTTAAAAATCCTCCAAACTCACTCTTAATAGCTCACCTCAACACACGTAGCATTAATAATAAAATAACACAACTCCATGCTCTCTTGGAATTCTACTCATTTGATATTATTTGTCTAACAGAAACTTGGTTAAAACCAGTAACAAAAGACAATAAAATTATACCACCTGGTTACAACATCATACGTCTTGACCATGTAACCAAGAAAGGTGGTGGAGTAGCTGTTCTATTCAAATATGATTTTCAAATAACCATCTTTAACCAGAAACCTCCTCAAGACTCAAATGCTGAGATACTTATTACCAAGCTTCAGCTAAACCCAGTCAAATCTATCTATATTATCTGCATCTATGTTCCTCCAGGTAATAACATCACTACCATCGAAAACATCCTTTGTTGGTTATCTCTAAACCTTCCCCAAGAAACCATAATCCTAGGTGATTTTAACATTGATTGGAATTTTTGCAATAACAACTGCCCCTCTAGCCATATTAATCTCTATGGGTTTACTCAAACTATTACCTCCCCTACTAGAATAAACAAGACTAATAAGAAAGAAAGCACCTTAGATTGGATACTTATTAATAATCAACCCCAGACTTATGAAGCCGGAACCCTCCTTGACGACATAAGCGACCACTCACTAACCTACATTATCAGGCTCAAAACCAATACACACATTCAACCCATATTTAGGGCAATTAGAACCAAAAAAATATTCAACTTAGATCTATTCCTAAGAGAACTTAAAGAATGTAATTCGTCCCCCTTAAAACACCTTTCTCTTGATGAAGCTGTTGATTACTTTAATACTCATTTCCTAAACATACTCAACCACCATGCTCCTACCTGCTCTATCAGGATAAGAACTAAATCTGCTCCATGGCTTATTAAGGAAACCAAGCAAAAAATCCATCTCAGAAATAAATACTGGAATAAATCACGCTTAACTAAAAACCCTGCTGACCTCCAAAACTTCAAGCAACTGAGAAATGGAACAAAAAAAGCTATATTGTCCGATAAAAAAAAACTATTACCTACAATCTCAGCAGACCCACCATAATAAACCACAAAGGTTCTGGTCAAGTATTAATCAATTATTATATCCAGGTCAATCTATCACACCTAACCCTCAAGGCACTGACAAAGACAATCCTAAACAAACTGCTAACACCTTTAACACCTTTTTCACCAAAGCAATTCAAACTCTTGCCTGTCAGCTCTCTCCTCAAAACATAACAACATGTGATTCTGACTCTAACCCATCACCTCAGTTTCTCTTCCAACCTGTCCCAACAGCATTTATTCTCACCCTTATTCAAAAACTGAAACCATGCACTCCTTCTGCTGACCTACTACCCTCAGAATACCTACAGTTAGCAGTCAAATCTATTGCTTACCCCATCTGCATTCTCATCAATAGAACCATCACTGAAGGATATATCCCCAAACTTTGGAAAGTCTCTCATATTATTCCCCTTCATAAGGGGGGAGACTCCACTGAACTCTCCAACTATCATCCCTTAGCCCTACTTTCTCCTTTATCTAAAATCATGGAAAGATGTATCCACAGGCAATTGCTAGACCACCTTCTCCATAATAACCTGCTTTCCAACTCCCAACATGGGTTCCGACCTTCCCATAGCACAACTACTGCCCTCCTTTCCTTTATTGACACCATCAACAAAAACTGTAATCTTAACATGCTCTCCTCTGCACTTTTCATAGACCTGTCCAAGGCTTTTGACATGGTAGGTCACACCATACTCATAAACATTCTCAAATCTCTGTCTCTCAACCCACTAGCTATAAAATGGTTCCATTCCTACTTAAATAACAGACATCAAGCTGTGCTCTGGAACAACGTTCTTTCTACCCATCTACCTGTTAATATTGGTGTTCCTCAAGGGTCCATACTGGGCCCTCTCCTGTTTTCTATATTCATCAATGACCTTCACCAAGTAGTTCCCCAAGCTACATGTATACAATACGCAGATGACTCCACACTTATATGCTCAGCCACATCTGTATCAGAACTTCACTCCCTTACTCAAGACATATTTAACTCTGTAGAACTATGGTTCACAAAACACTGTCTCCTATTAAACCTTAAAAAATTAAACTTCTCCTTTTTACACCTACCAGTAAATCTCCCCCAATAGACTTCACTGTATCATCCAATAATGGTACACTCATATCCCAAGATCTAACTACCAAACTACTAGGTATCACCATAGACAATAACCTAAACTTTGATGCCCATATCAACAACATTCTGAAAACTACTAATAAAAAATAGGCTCTCTTTATAGGATTAAATCCTTCCTCACTCCTGCAACTAGAATAACTATTGCCCACACCCATCTAATCTCCACCCTTCTTTATGCCTCACTCATATTTACCAATCTGTCAAAAAATAACCTTAAGAAACTAGAAAACTCCTATAATAACATAGCCAAGTTTTCCACAGGTAACCCATACAGAACACACCACTGTATTAATCTAAAGAATCTAGGGTGGCTTAAATTACAGCAGCAGCTGAAATTTAATCAACTGGCCATCGTCCACAAAATACTTTATCAACCTGCCAAAACGCCCATCCTATCTAACCTTATTCACCCCTATGATAACCTGAAGTCCCTAAGATCTTCACAAAAATTTCTTGTATATATCAATAAATCAAACAGTAGAGCTGGAGACTCTCTTTTTTTTAATTCTATTGGAAAAACCTGGAACCTACTTCCCTCTGAACCTACCACACTTCCCTCTATTACTCTGTTTAAAAATAAACTTAAGCTCTTCCTGTAAACACATTGGATGTGCCCCTGTACTAAACCTGACTGACCAACTTACCCCTTATTATTTGAATCAACCTTACCTTCTCATCTCTGAAACTATTTCATCTTAACAACCTTTATGCTTCCTCTCCATCATAGTCTTACTTATTACTCAATTCTATAACAAGTGTAACATATTACTTCTAGATGTATTACTTAACTGCTTCTCCATTTCACTCTCCTTTATCTTCCTTTCTTATCTACATCTATACTATATTTTCTTTCTTTTCTTAGCTAGTATTATTTAACCACAATTAAATGTAACTTCATATTAATTATACTAAGTCTAGTCAAATATGTGTAGCCTTTTTTATATGTACTTTATAAATTTTCAACCTCTTATTATTTCTGTTTTCTTTACGGAAAATGTATTTGTATTCTAAATATGTACTTCTGTAGATGTGAACTTTATTTGAAATGTGTGGAGCTTTTCTCCCCGGGCCTCTACTGAAAATGGACATATATCCAGCTAGACTAGCCCGGTCAACAAATGTAAAATAAATAAATAAATAAGAGATTATAATCTGCGTTGGAGAAGTTTATTAGTTTAGTTGCTGCTGGGGGGTGGGGGGCATGAATGATAGTTACTTCAAATGAGACTAATTTGTGGTCAGATCTCACCAGGGAAGACATCACAGTGGTCCCCCTTGTGGGGGTGTCAACCAGCTGGTCCAGGGCACTGGAGTTAACAAAGTTGAGGAACCTTTGAGCAAGTGAGTTGGAGCACGAGTAATCTTCTCGGTCAATGGATGGGTAGTTAAAGTCACCCAAAACCATGGTCTTCGGATGTATCTTGATAGACTCAAGTAGATCCAAATAGGCAGAGTGGGTGTCCTGATTCATGGAGGGGGTTCTTTAGATGGCAATGACTTGAATAGGTGTCCTACCAACAGTTAATTGCACCTGAAGTATCTCCAGGGAATCATACTGTTTAACCAATCTGGAGGTGTATTTATCGTTAATGATTATTGATACACTACCTCCTTTAGTTTTCACACCTTCAGTTTGTGGTCTAAATGTGTGGAAGGAGGTGTAACCTGATATGGCTGGGGTGCTGTCCACAGCCTTGAACCAGGGTCTCCATGACTGCACAAATATCTGTGTCTTCCAAGGTGAGGACTGCTTCCATTGAGTGCTGTTTCATTTTAAGACTCCTAGAATTTAGCATAACCTTGACGTTGTTTTTAGATGGAGTTTTTACAATTGGAATTTTGTCTTTGAGACACTGCATAAAAAGGCACTATGGGGGTGGTAAGAGCCTTAGTCAGTAGATGAAATCCAAGGGGTAACAGATGAAGACCATCTCTGGCAAAGCATCAAGGTCTGTCGATCATGTCATCCCAGGTTATCAACACACATACTTTACCTCTTGCACATAATAAGCTCACAACACATAAACCCACATATGCAAAGGTACTCACTAGAAGCCTACCTAAAGATCAGAGATCTCCCAAACGCAAACCTACTGCACACATTGCAGACCCAACAGAATCCACTATGCATAATAATACACACAACAGTGTCTCACCCAATAAGCCCCTAAGGCAAAGCACCTCAAAGCCAAATGTCTTGGTCATAGATGACTCCATAGTGAGATGTGCAGATATCCCCCTCACCAGGCTGGACAAGGAGAAAGTCACAGTCAGCTGCCTGGATCATGCATGCACTCAAGTCTCTAATCAACAAGCACCGTTATGACTCTGTCATACTCCATGGTGGAGTAAATGACTTGAGACATACTTCACTGGACTATATGAAGAGAGACATGACAGAGCTCTCAGATTATGTGTCCCAGCCAGGTATGTCCCTAGCCCTAAGCAGCATCTTTACCCAGGATGATGCCTCAGTATAAACAAAAAATTATTGACTTCAACAATTGGCTTAGCTTCTGGTGTCAATCCATGGAGATCCAGCACCTGTCGGCCTGGGGAGATATGGTCGACAAACCACACTGCTTTGCAAGAGATGGTCTTCACCTGTCATCTCTTGGCTTTTGGTTACTGGCAAAGGTACTTGCCTCCCCCATAGTGCCTTTTTTAGGCAATGTCATAACAACAAAATTCCTGATGTAAAACATTCCACTAGAGGCAAACTCAAGGTTATACTGCTTAACTAGGAGTCTAAATTGGAATTTGCATTCACAGGAAACACTCCTTACCTTGGAAGACGCCAATGTCTGTGCAGTCACAGAGACATGGTTCAAGGTCGCAGAGGGCACCACGGCAATGTAAGACTACAATGCTTTCTACATGTTCAGACCTCAAAACAGACATGAAAGAACTAAAGGCTAAAGGTGTATTCATCTTCATTAAAGAAAAATACACCTCAAACCGTACGACTCCTTTGAGCTACTCTAAATCCAACTAACTGTAGGTAAAATCCCCTTCCATATCATTGTTAGCTACAGGTCCCCCACCATGAACCACGAGAACCACTCTGCCTACCTGGACCTACTGAAGTCACTCACTATACAGCCAAACACCTTGGTCATGAGTGATTTCAACTATCCTTCCATCGATTGGGAGTCATATATAGGTTCATAGGTAGGTACTAGGCTATCTGACTGAAGGCATTTACAAGCCTAGCCAGAATGTGTTGGCTTTTGCCGCCCCCTTAGATTAGTTCCCTGTGCCTCTGTCCAGCAGAGTGATTGAAGTGATCCCTGGTGTAAACTTTCTGTTTCCCATCCACTTGTCAAGGTTTCTCTTGAAGAGGGTTAGCGAGGAGTTCCGCCTAATGTAGATTGGCTTGTTCCAGAGCATGGGAAGTCTCTGGGACAGGAATATATCCCTCCAGCACATCCTATTTATTGTTGTGGTGAGGTTTAGATCCCTAGAGTGTGTGGCTTAAGGGGATATGGTTTTCTTTAGGTGGAGCATGTCCATCAATTCTGGGTTGGACATGGCCTTGTATGTCAGGCAGAGATCACCTCTGAGTAGGCTGTATGCAACCGAGTACAGATGGAGTTTCTTCTATCGAGCTGCATAGGGCATCTGTTTGAAGCCAGTGATCCACTTGGTGAGGTACTTCTGTGGTCTTTCCAGCTGTTGCAGGTGTCTTGTAAGGTACATCCCAAATGGGGCGTTGTACTCTATGATGGGTCTGATGAGTGATGCGTAGAGGGGCACAATGACTTCTTTTGATCTGGATGCAAACCCTTTTGTGATTAGGTGGGCCACATAGAAGGATTTTCTAACTACTTTGGAAATGTGATTATCAAAGGAGAGGTTACTATCTACTTGGGTCCCCAGATCCCTTATTACATCTTCTATATTTAAGGGGCTACCACCTATGTGGTAGTTTGTGGGTACTTTGTTTATTCCAAAGGGGATGACTATGCACTTTTTGGTATTTAGCTTGAGGCCATGGTTTTGACACCAGGTATCTGTCTCAATGAGACCCTTTTGGAGGATGTCTGTGTCCACCAGAGAGTCAATTATAGCCCCTAGTTTGCAGTTGTCTGTGAACTTGGTCAGCCATAGTCCTTCTGTAATTGCCTGTACCTCTGAGAAGTATATGCCGAACAGGAGGGGTCCTATGACTGAGCTCCGGGGAACGCCACTTGTAACCGGTTTATAGTCAGACCTAGCTCCCACAACTCTTACCATGTGAGTTCTGTCCATGAGCCAGTTGGCAACCCATCTCATGACGTAGGGGTTTATTTCAGGCTGGTGAGATTGTCTATAATACCTGAATGAGGAATGGTGTTAAAGGCCTTTGTGAGGTCTAGGTAGGCTGTGTGGACCACCTTTCCCTCATCTATAGCCTTGGTAACTGTCTCAAAGAAGTCCACCAGGTTTAGAAAGTATGATCTGCCCTTAACAAAGCTGAACTGGGTAGGGTCCAGTGTTTGGAGATTCCCAATGTCTCTGTTTATGAGATCCATAATAATGTGCTCCATAGCCTTGCAGACCAAGCTATTCAGGCTTATAGGTCGATAGTTCCCGGGGTCTGTTGTGGCTCCACCTTTGTGGAGTGGAATAACCATTGCTGTGTACCACTCTATGGGCACATAGCCTGTGGAGAGGCTGAGTTTGAACAATGTGTTTAGGTGAGGGGTTAGTTCATCTTTGAGCTCATGTAGGACGCAGCTTGGGACACCATCTGGTCCCATTGATGCTGTGATTTTGGCTTTGGAGAGGGCTGTTTTAACCTGAGTGTCTGTGATTTCAGGGGCACTACATTCTTCTGGTATGGTTATGGGCCCTTTTGGGGGTGAGAGGGGGGTGAAGTTTGCACTGAACCTGTCTGCCAGGATGTTGGCAATATCGGTCAGTTCAGTGTATTTTGTGCCATTCTGCACTAACTCTGAGCAGATCTGAGACTTGCCACTTAGATTCTTAACATAGCTAAATGGTTATCTTTGGAGTCCTTGGCAATTTTTTTCCAAAGCTAGCCTTGGATGATTTTATGAGGGATTGTAGTTTCTTGCTGATAAATCAGGGATGTCTTTCCTTCTTGGGATTGTACTGTTTTCTGCACTAATTTCCTCCTTCTATTGTATAGCTTGTTTATGGCAGGGGTCCACCAGACTGGTTTCCTTTTCTTGGAGGAGTGAGTCTTGGTTTTGCTTGGGATAGAATGATCCATGCATTCTTGTAGGTGCCCGTAGAGTGCATTAGTAAAGGATTTTGCAGCTTGGACAGCATTATCCTTCGGCATGGGGGCTTTGAAACTTTTCACCTTGGTCTTAAGTAACGCTAAGTTTGTTTTTGAAAAGTTTTTCATGGTGGTTTCTTTGATCGGGGGTGGGGGTGGAATGTAGATATCCAGAGTGATTAGTTTATGGTCAGATCTAACCAGCGAAAGGTTGACTTCCGGTGTGGGACAGCGGTCACCCATGTTGGTGATGACCAGGTCAAATATGTTGTCACCTGTTGTGGGGGTGGGTTGACCAGTTGATCAAAGGCATTTGAGTTTATAAATTCTAGGAACTGTTGGACAAGGGAGTTAGTACTTGAGCATTTCTCCCAGTTAATGTTTAGGTAATTGAAATCACACAATATCAGGGTGTTTGGTAGGACCTTTATGTTTCCCAATGTTTCTAGAAATGCGGAATGGGGGTCCTGGGACATGGTGGGTGATCTGTAGCAAGCTACAATTTGAATTGCCGTTTTGCCCATTGTTAGTTGCATGTGGATGATCTCTGAAGCATGGTGCTGTGCCACTAACCTGGAAGTGTGGGTATCCTTGATGAATACCTTTTGTATTTCGGTCCGGGTTTTCTGGCTGAAATGTATGTTATGAGTTGTAGACCGGTAGTAGACTGGTAGTGCTGGGGTGCTCTCTGGAGCCTTAAACCAGGTTTCTGTTACTGCACATATATCAGTTTTCTCCATACTAAGGAGTGCCTGCAGTGCGTGCATTTTGAGGTTTAGACTTCTGGCATTGAGTAGCATTACCCTCAGTTGTTTGTTACTTGTGATATTTATAGCAGTGTGTTTGTCTTTTGAGCCTTGCCCAAAAAAGGCACTATGGGGGTGGCAAGAGCCTTGGCCAGTATTCAAAAGCCTAAGGGTGACAGGTGCAAGCCATCTCTAGAGAAGCAGGGTGGCTTTTTGAGCATGTCATCCCAGGCTGACAGACACTGGATCCCCTTTGAATGACACCAGAAGCCTAGCCAATTGTTGAAATTGATAATTTTTTTCTCTATACCGTGGTATCATTCTTGGTGAGGGCAGGATGCTACTCAGGGTCAGGGTCATACTGGCCTGGGCTACGTGATCAGAGAGCTCCTCCGTGTCTCTTTTCATGTAGTCCAGGGAGGTACGGCTCAGGTCATTCACACCAACATGGACAATGACAGAGTCATATTTGTACTTGTTCTGGAGTGACCTGAGTGCTTGTGTTATGTGGTGGATCCTGGCACCCGACAGGCAGCTAATAGTAACCTTCTCCTTATTCAGCCTAGTGAGTGGGACTTCAGTGTGCCTGACTATAGAGTCACCTATTACTAGTGTGTTGGGTATGTTATTTTGCCTTAAGGCTGTGATTGCGTGGCACACTGGTTTTGTGGAGTATGTGTTTCATGGTTTGTGTTGGGGGGTGGAGGTTGCTTGGATGTCTGCTTTGGAGGTCTCTGTTGCTTTTGCAGATTTTTATTTAGAGCCTTCGAGTATGTTTTTGTGTATTTATGTGTGTTTTTTGCCGGTGCTGGTTTCATAGGTCTATGTGAGACTGGTGGTGTGATGCAAGTAATTTTCTTCTCCTCTTGACTATCTGGTCCAGTCTTGAGTTGAGAGAGCTTAGCCTCCAGTTTGGCTGTATAATTGCATCTCTCACATGTATTAGTGTTTGGTGGTAGGAGGAGTGGGTTGTCTGTGTACATGAGGCAGTTGTAACATTGCCTCAAAATACACAGATTCACCAGTTGGACCAGAAGGTACACCTGAAACTGCCTTTGGACATGCCTGAATAGGTACAGTGAACTGTTTTACTGATTGGCTGGTAAGGTCGAATACTGAGCCTTGTTCTTCTCTACAGTATAGGGGGGGTCTATTGCTAAGGTTTATTAGTGCTTGCTATGCGTTTTGAGCAAGTGCCGGGCTGAGAAGTGAATGGTTTGAATGCTTAAGTCGAACGTTTGTCTAATTCCAAGAGAAAAATTGAAGAGTAGACTTTGTGGAGCCGGGAATGGTTTTATGCTAGCTAACCCGAGCTGCCCGGCGCACAAAACTGCACAAATGCGGGTTTTATAGCAGGGAAATAAAAGAGATAGAAATTAACCTAAAATGGCCAATAAACTACTAATTTCTGGGCAGAAACCACTTCTCCAGGGACAGAAAGGCTGCTCAAAGCTCCCTCTTTCACAGTGAATAGAGAAACTTCCTTCTATCCAAGTAAGGTATGGGCAAACACAGAAAATTGTAACACATCCCTGAATTCAGCACTAACCTGAAAACTGGACTATACTAGCTTGGAAAGGTGGGAAAACAAGTATATATTTTTTTTGTTGAGCACAAACACGTTTGCTCTTAGGTTCCTGGTCTTCGTTAATACATATGCTCTGGAACAGATAGTCTGCACCCCCACAAAGGGCTCGAATTTCCTAGACTTAGTTCTCACCAACAAAGGGGGTATCTGCACTACCCCCTATGTGTTGCCCTCCCTGGTAAGGTCTGCTGCACTACACCTTGTGTGTTGCCCTCCCTGGTAAGGTCTGATCATAAATCAATCTCATTCGAAGTAACAATCATATCCGACCCCCCCCCCAAGAGCAAAAAAAGATGAAACATTTATCTAAAGCAAACTAAAGCTTCCTAAGTGATGGCATAAATAGTTTCAACCCCCCTGCTACCACTGTCAACAATGACTCCTATACAGAGGTTTAAGCAGATGGCCTGTATAAACACCTGTACAAATGTATAGACTCAGCTGTACCTGAACGGATCAAAACAAGGTCCTCACAAAAAAAAAAAAAAAAAAAAAACTCAGCAGAAGAAGGACAACTTCCACAGTTTGAACAAACAAATTAAGTATCGTGTAAAGTCTCTAAAGCCAATTACAAAGCTAAACTAGCATCCCTAGCTAAGGATAAGCATAAGGCATTCTTTAGCTACGTCAGAAATCTAAAAGGGAAGGCCCTGATTTTTGCTAAACTAGTAATGGATAGTGCCACTCATACTGACCCTGAGGACATTGCCAGCCTGCTAGCAGATAGATTTGGTGCAAACTTCATCCCCCTGTCCCCACTAGACATACCCTAGAGCATACGTGTCACCAGTCCTCTACCCAGTGTCTCCAAACAGCACGTCATAAGCGCACTCTCCATGGCCAAAACCACAGCCTCTTTGGAACCAGATAACATCCCAGGCTGCCTACTAAATGGTCTAAACTAGGACCTAGTAGAACCACTTGGCACTTTCTTCAACCACAGTCTAAGTACTGGCTTTGTCCCAGCAGAGTGGAAAACAGTAACAGTGATTCCCTTGCACAAAGGGGGTCCATCAACCGACCCTGGGAACTATAGACCCATAAGCCTGACCAGGCTTATCTACAAAGCCATAGAGAGAATCATCATGAACCATACCAACAAAGACATAGGTGACCTTCAAACTCTTGATCCAACCCAGTTTGGCTTTGTTAAGGGTAGATTGTGCTCATTAAACTTGGTGGACTTCTTTGAAAATGTCACTAAAGTCCTGGATGAAGGCAAAACAGTACATCCAGGCTATCTTGACATAGCCAAGGCTTTTGACACAATCCCCCACTCAGGCATCATTGGGAAACTCACCCAGCTGGGAATGAATGCATATATCACTAGATGGTAGCCAATTTTCTCACCAACAGAATGCATACAGTCACCATTTGGGATTCTACATCTACCAGCAGACCAGTTACCAGTGGTGTACCACAGGGATCTGTGCTGGGCCCCCACTATTTTGAATCTGTTTCTCAGAAGTCTAGGCAAAAATAGATGGCCTGTGGATTACCAAGTTTGTTGATGACTGCAAACTGGGTGCAGTCATTGAATTCCCCTATGATGTTGACATACTACAAAACAGGCTTACACAGACAAATATGATTGGTGCCAAAGCCATGGACTTAAACTAAATGCAACAAAAATGTGTTATCATCCCTTTTGGCAAAGGGAAAGTCCCTGCAAATTACAATATTAACAGTACCCCCTTAGCTCAAACCATGTGGTGAGAGATTTGGGAACATAGGTTGATAGCAACCTTAACTTCTATCTCCATGTGTCCACAGTGGTAAGGAAGATTTTCTATGTTGCACATCTCATAAGTGAGGGCATCATATCCACAACTAAGGATGTTAGAACTCCCCTGTACACATCCCTCACCAGTCCACTAATAGAGTAAAATGCTCCCTTCTGTATGTACCTCACCAGACACCTGAAACAGCTGAAGAGACCTCAGAGATTTCTCACCAAGAAAATTCACAGCCTTCAACACTTGACCTACATGGACAAACTGAAGGCCCTGTCACTGTACTCTGTATCTCATAGGCTGCTGAGAGGCAAATTGGCCTGGCCTAAAGAGCAGTCTCGGACCCTACCATAATGGAAATGCTGAATATCTGCAAGTCAAATGGGACAAGATTCACTGACTCTAAGGATCTTAATCTAGCCTATGCATTAAAAGGACATGCTGGACAGACAGATATGTCTCTGAGAGATTGCCACTCCTCTGGTACAAGCTCCCAGTTCACATAAAGCAGAGCTCTTCAATGACCCTATTTAAGCATAACTTAGACAAATTTTTCCCGGGAGTGTTGTCCATGTCCCTGTTGGATAAGGGCATTTGGTGCTGATCACAGACTTGCATTGCATATATAGACCATAGAATTTGGTCAATAAGGGAATGAGGGTATAACATGGCTAGGCTTATAAAGGCCCTAGGTCCAATAGCCTAGTAACCTTCTATGAGCCTTTGAACCTATGAAAAATACACTGCAGAATAATGGAACAGAGCATAAGCAAACATAAGCATCTGTTTAAGTAAACGTGTATACATATGGGGCATCTGTATGCATCTACATATTTGTGCTCACTTTAATACATTTGTGTTACTTAAGATGTCAAAGTAATTCTGCTGTTTTTACAGACGTCTTTTTAATCAAACTGTATCAGTGCATGCTAGCATCACATATACAGGCTGAACTTAATAAGAGGGTTTTATTCACTACAGGAAAAATACGATGAGGAAGGTTAAGAAGGCCACTTTTTCTGTCTGTGTCTACCAATTTAACAGCATGTAATTTAGTAAATGAAATTATTAGTTTAATTCCATAAGTGCTATTCATGAATCACAGCTCTGTGTTTATCAGAAGAAATTCATATTATGAGATAACAGATGTGATAAAACTAGATGTCAGACTGCTGCATACAAATTGCTTCATTTGCCATTGCACAAAGGACAGCATGCTATAAAAGGAAAAACGTGACACGTATCAATATGTTTTTAATAACACTCAACAAAAAGCTTTGCAAATACTCCGGTTATGTCTCATTTTATGCATGAATAGTAGTCACATCTGCAAAATTACAGAAATGACCATTCCTTAGAGTTTCTACCCAGAGCATAATCTGAATGTCTTCCATACATCCTGCATTCCTTATCCACATTATGTATCATTATGTTATGTAGTCATGCATCTAAGTTACATACCATTTCATGGCAATGCATCACTGCCCTGGAAACATCACATTCCCTGCCACTCATTCACACACTGGATGCACATGTATATAAAAGGAAGTGGTGAGAAGTTATTTCTAACAATCGAAGAACTATGTTATACTGAAATGTTTATGTTTGTATGATCTTAACTTCTTTCTTCTCAATTTCTGTCCTGGGCTGAGACTGAAATTGGACATTTGTGATTAGTGCTCTGCTATTTTTAACAAATTAAAATAAATAAGACAATGCATCTTATGTTTATGACTTAACTGTGTACCTATGTCAACAGCCAGAACTGGGAAGGAGAAATGAGGACAGAATAGGACGGATGTGAAGGAAGGATTCTGAGAAGAGGTTTTGAGCAGTTATGGGAAGAATCCCTTAGAAAGGATCATTAAAATACTTTGATATTGAGGTCTGCTGTGGCCATTTCCATTATTTTGATGTTGTGAAATGAACCCTGACTTGTATCTTAATTTGTATCATGGATGACTGCTCCATATCTGGAAATGTGCGGATTAGCCATCTTTATGATCCAAAAAATTTTGAAATATGCATATGGTCTAAACACTTGATTTATTGGTTTAATGATAGGAAACCTGTTCCAGTGCTTCTGAGGATCTGTAATTATAATATTTCTATCATTGTCATGAAACAGTATGTAACTTAGATGCAATTCTACATAATGTGATAGTAGATAGCAATTAAGATGGTCTTAAATCTAGAAGATGAATCTAAAAGAACATATGCATTTATGCATTCCCTCACAAAAAGTGTTGGGGGGCATGGCCTGAAAACTTCCAGGGACCTAAGGCACTCTCAATCCACACCTAGGCCAATACCTTTTGGTGGGAGTGCAATATGATTCTGCTGTATACTTCACTTTCATGGCGTGACATTCCAAGACATGAGTGCAGTAGAAAGTTTTTTTTTTTTTTTTTTTTAATTTTACTAGCCCTATGCGATTCACTTATTTAGAATGTAGGAAGGTAATTATGCAAGTCTTTTATTACAAGTATGATTTTGTGCGTGTGTGTGTGTGTGTGTGTGTGTGTGTGTGTGTGTGTGTGTGTGTGTGTGTGTGTGTGTGTGTGTGTGTGTGTGTGTGTGTCTCTATTTGTTTTTGTGTATAT